>NC_042616.1:566936576-567210907 GCF_901001135.1 Rhinatrema bivittatum
TCATGGAAAGGGGAAAGAGAGACTAAGCCATATAGATAACTTCAATGCATGACTCAAACCTGGTGTAAGAAAGAATGTGATGGCTATATTAAGGGGATGGGGCCATGTATGGAACGGTAAAAGGCTCTATGTCAAAGATGGCTTAAATCTGTCTGTGGAAGGAAAAAGGATCTTAAGTGAAAAATTCAAATCATATACCATAAGCCATTTAAACTAGAAGATGGGGTGGCAGAACAAAATTGGAATGGATGAAGAAATTAACAAAATCAGCTGAATAGGGCAGAAACGATGTCCAAGAAGAGCAGCGAGCTGAGGGAGAAAAACTGGAAAGCTATGAGTGCAAATGCTCATAGTCTGGGCAATAAAATCACAGACCTGCAGGCTCTAATGGTGGAAGTGAATGTAGGCATCATTGCAATTACAGAGACATGGTTCACAGAGTCTCATGATTGGGATATGGCCATCCCAATCTATAACTTATTAAGGAAGGATAGAGAGGACAAGAAAGGGGGAAGAGTAGCACTGAATGTCAAATACAATATCCAAGCAAATGAAATGTAAGGGACATATGGTAGGGAAGAAGCATTATGAGTTATCCTAAAAAAAGAAGATGGTGCTTCCATTTACATCGATGTGATTTACAGGCCTCCAATTGAGACAGAAATCTGGATTGTGATCTGGTCAAAGAAATCCATAAGGTGGGAAAGAAGGGAGATTTGTTGCCAGTTGGTGATTTTAATCTGCCTGATGTAGATTGGAGTACTCCAGTGCAGACTCTTCAAGAAATAGAGAGATAGTGGATGCCTTTCAAGGGGATTTGCTCAAACAAATGGAAATGGAACCGATGAGGGAAGGTGTGATACTCGACCTGATGCTCAGAAATGAGGATAATGTCTCTAATATCCAAGTAGGTGCCCTCATGAGCACCAGTGATCAGCAGACAGTATGGTTTGATATCACAAATAATCATGTGTAGATTGTAGTAAAATATCAGCCCAGAGGAATTTTTCAAAACCAATCCATACAGTACCTGACTCTCTTGTGCACTTTCTGTACAGCATATGCATCAACAGCTCCCAAAAGAATGCAAAGCTGACCTTTCACAGGTACATCCTTTGACTTGGAGCCTAGAAAAATTGAGCCAAAATATCTCCAACATAAATTTCACATTCTTCCTAAATAATTAAAGTATACCTGAGGCTGGACATGCACAACCAAATCTGCAGTCCCATCCATTCAATTTGTTGATCAAATTTAGATAAATCTCATATATTTATATATGTATTCCTTGTCTGGTGTTAAAGTATCTTGCCAAGTAATCAGCTCTTGAACCAATTGCCAAGCAATGAGGCAAACCACACTGTCAGTCAGTGGTTTCTACATACACACACATTCTGCTATTGTACTGCTGTTCATTTGCTCACTCAGTGAGTGTACCCCACATCATTATGTAAAGTTGCTGCTTGCTTCCAGCCCTAGTCCAACCTACAGCAGCCCCCCTCTATTTCTCTTTCCCACACTGTCTTAACACCTCCACTTTCCAGGAGACTCACAGGTTACATGCCTTCTGCCCCTTTCAGAGCTCAATTCAGCCACATGATACATGTAGTGCCCCCTTGACCACTTATTTCATGGGGCATTCTTGGGTCTGGGACTGACCTAGCGGGAGCTTCCCCTAGGGCAGACTTCATTGGTCCCCATGTTCTTGGTGCCTTGTGCCTCTACCTGATAAAGAAGGTGTTAGTGGGTGGGATTTCCCTCCCTTCACTCCAGGAAAACAAAGGGGACTGTGAACAAGGCTGGCAGTATGAACAAATATATACAGGTTTATTAGACTATATAAGTATATACATTTCTTCATGGCTATGTACATTGCTAATAGGATGTCAAACAGCACACTTATCTACTCATGGTAGTAGTCTACAAGATTGCTACAATATAGCAAGAACATTTAATATTTGGCAATTTGGGATTGCTGTCCCCCACAGTATACCACAATATAGAATAGAAGTGACCTCATGACTTCCCACTTAATCGAGTGATATAATTATCTTCCCCCTTTCTCCCCAAGTTTCACTCATGCGAATAGATGCAACTGGGCTGGTAGGCAGTGTTGGCCTGGGGGAGCCCATTGTTTCTAAACCACTGAAATCTCCTCCATGCCGCTTCCATTCCACTGAAAGGTCCATGGCAATGCTGGGGTCCACACCCTCATGGGAACCTGACTCTGCTTCCCAGTTTGTCACTGGGGTCCACATCCTCCTGGAGGTCCCAACTCCAACTCCTAAAATGCTGCTGGCATCCACTACCTTCTTGGGGACCACTCAATCTGCCGCTGGAGTCCCTTGTCAAAGGGGGGACCCAGGATCATCTTCTCTTAGCCTAAAGGCCAAGACCCATTCAGGATCTTGGGAAGCGGATGTGTGTATACCCTTCCACGCTGCTTGGCTTTTTTTTCTAGTGTCTGACTCTGGTTGGGTCACCTTCTCTCAGCCAAAAGGCAAAGACCCAGGCAGGATGATGGAAAGAGAATGTGTGCACACCCTTTCATCGTACCTGGCTTTTTTTTCTGTGGTCTGAGAACTGGGTACCCAAGGGTATGACTCCCCTTGTTAGTTAAAGTGAGAATCTGTTTGCTTCCTAGGACTGTTTTTCAGTATATTGTTCTTACAAATCCATCTCTCATTCAGAATTCTCCAATTTAGGACTTTTCCTGTCATAGTTTTGTATAATTTAAAATGACATTTCACAGCCAGATACCAACAGTGATCCAGGAGGCTGTGACATTCAAATTCCCTACCTGAGTCTCTGACTCATCTATTCAATGGTCATTTAAGCACTTTTATAGAAAGGGGTCTGGTAACCTATTCAATCTCATTCTGTGTTTCCTATGCTGACGGCTCATGTTGCATAGCTGCATTGTCCTCTTTTATTTTCTCTGCTGCAGTTCACTTAAATGGTAGCATATTCTTTAATCTCTGTCTCTCCTGGGAGGGGAGCGGTCATACAGAAGCATCACTAACACTGTTCAAGTACTTCCTCCTTGATCACCCCCTCCCTATCTGTGACTGTAATTTGCCTCCACTTTTCCAGCTCCACTTGCCCCCCTAGTCCAATACATTGCCATTGACTATGAGCTACAGAGTCTTCTGCTTTTATGGCTCCCCAAGCTCTGCTCTGTCTACCTAATGCAGGGGAAGGGAGACCAAAAATAATCCATGCTGCTGGCATCCTCTGGGGCTTAAAAAAGAAATTAAAGCCTGGCCAAGACTAAATGCATCACTGCTAAAACTGAGGCTGGGGAGAGCCATTATCCAAAGCATCACAGTTCCAGAATACTGTTTTCTTATGTGGGGCCACTGCAGCCAGGACCAGTGCAAGAGTATTAGGTGCTGTAGGTGAATTTTACAGCCTTGCTGCACACTCCCCACACACAATTAAAAAGTATTATGTATTAATAACATTGTGCAAGTAAAAGGAGATTCAATGTACAGTCTTCTGAGATAAAAATATCACAACAACATGTATATTATAATCATTGTATGGTGCCAACCAGAAAACCCTGCAAAAAAAGATACTTAGAAGCTATATCGCAGTGTTCTTCATTTTAAGGCCTGAAGCCAGTGACAGGTCTCACTAAGCTCAGCTCCCTGACTCTTTTCCTGCAGTACAAACTCGCTCCCTCACCTACTCCAGAGGCTTGTGGCTTGACCTGCCTCGAGTACAGCAGTTCTAGTCACATCTAGCACTGTATGGCTGTCAGTGAGTTTGAGCTGCAAAATGTCCAAGATCTTGTGTTATCATTGTCTCAAGACTGGGAGAATAGCGCAGGAGCTCAGGCATCATTCGGTTTAAACTTACTAAGAACTATGCAATGCCAAAAGAAAACAAAACAGTTGTTTCAGAGATAGCTAGCAAGTCTCCAGACAAGGTGAAGTGGTAACTAACAAACTGGGGTGGTAGGGGGAAACTGGCTTGGAAGGGATAATGGTAGGGATAGGAAGATGGAGGCTAAATGATGGCAGAGGTGGATGGGGTTGAGTTTAGCTGGAATGGGCTTGGGGGAGCGTGCATTGGGTGGAGGGAGAGGAGCTGGTGATTGATTTGTGAGGAGGATGGGCTGAGGAAGAGATAGCGAGAAAGAAAGAGAGAAATATAGGCAAAGATAGAGAGTATGTGAGCAGACTGTTATAGTTACATGAGTTGCCCCAAGTGTGGCTAAGCACCTAGATTGGCCACATCATTGGCATTAGATCCTAGGGATGTGAATCGTGTCCTCGATCATCTTAACGATCGATTTCGGCTGGGAGGGGGAGGGAATCGTATTGTTGCCGTTTGGGGGGGTAAAATATCGTGAAAAATCGTGAAAATCGTTAAAAAATCGAAAAAATCGAAAAATCGAAAAACCGGCACATTAAAACCCCCTAAAACCCACCCCCGACCCTTTAAATTAAATCCCCCACCCCCAAATAACTTAAATAACCTGCGGGTCCAGCGGCGGTCCGGAACGGCAGCGGTCCGGAACGGGCTCCTGCTCCTGCATCTTGTCGTCTTCGGCCGGCGCCATTTTCCAAAATGGCGCCGAAAAATGGCGGCGGCCATAGACGAAAAAGATTGGACGGCAGGAGGTCCTTCCGGACCCCCGCTGGACTTTTGGCAAGTCTCGTGGGGGTCAGGAGGCCCCCCACAAGCTGGCCAAAAGTTCCTGGAGGTCCAGCGGGGGTCAGGGAGCGATTTCCCGCCGCGAATCGTTTTCGTACGGAAAATGGCGCCGGCAGGAGATCGACTGCAGGAGGTCGTTCAGCGAGGGTTCCGGCGCCTCGCTGAACGACCTCCTGCAGTCGATCTCCTGCCGGCGCCATTTTCCGTACGAAAACAATTCGCGGCGGGAAATCGCTCCCTGACCCCCGCTGGACCTCCAGGAACTTTTGGCCAGCTTGTGGGGGGCCTCCTGACCCCCACGAGACTTGCCAAAAGTCCAGCGGGGGTCCGGAAGGACCTCCTGCCGTCCAATCTTTTTCGTCTATGGCCGCCGCCATTTTTCGGCGCCATTTTGGAAAATGGCGCCGGCCGAAGACGACAAGATGCAGGAGCAGGAGCCCGTTCCGGACCGCTGCCGTTCCGGACCGCCGCTGGACCCGCAGGTTATTTAAGTTATTTGGGGGGGGTTCGGGAGGGTGGGGGATTTAATTTAAAGGGTCGGGGGTGGGTTTTAGGGGGTTTTAGTGTGCCGGCTCACGATTCTAACGATTTATAACGATAAATCGTTAGAATCTGTATTGTATTGTGTTCCATAACGGTTTAAGACGATATTAAAATTATCGGACGATAATTTTAATCGTCCTAAAACGATTCACATCCCTATTAGATCCCCTACCTAGGGTGCCAACAACTTTGTCCACTGACTGTTTTGGCTCTCACAATGAAGTTTGTTTGCCAACGTTATCCCTGATTGAAAAGTAGGAAAGATCACTGCCATATGGTATTAGGCACATTATAACATTTGACCCTCAGAAAGCCATGGATAATCTGAATTAAAATATACCAAAACAGCACTAGCTGCCAACAGCACTAGCTGCCAACAGCAACAGCCCTACCTATGAAAAAACAACACTACTAATATTACACCATGCCTTAAAATTCCAATATACCTCCTATTTGGAAAGCAAAGCAAACCAAGCTGTTATAGAGCCCTACACAGAAACTACATACTAGCAGAATACCTTGCCTCAGTCCTGCTTTTAAAACACAGAGAATCTCACCAAATACAGAATAAAGACACCTTAAAGTATAAATAGAAATGTGCAGACAAAAACTGAACTGGAAACTGCAAGAAGCCAGACTCTATGCTGTGCAACTATGGATAAACAGAAATGTCACCATTCCTCAAAAAACATCAAACAATAAAATCAAGAAACATAAAAAAATAATAGTAAAACCATACTAATAAAATCAATTTTTCAAAACAGCTGATGAATAGAACCAATAATTAAAAACTCAAAAAATGTTTAAAAATTTGGTCAAACAACAATAACATATTTTAAAACAGCAGACATATCAAGTAACACCTAATAATTAAAACTCTCTATACCTGCGACCATTGGATTCCAATCACTCAGATTTCCCTGGATTAGTCAGGGGTGGAGACTGTGCACAATCTTTATCCAATCTATCTCTCTCATATACTCACACACTCTCTAACACACACACATGTTCATTCTCACTCACACACTTACTGACTCTCTCATATACAAGTTCACTCAGGACCAGATTAAGGGCCTAGCATGCACGATAAACACACAGTGTGCCTTCCTGTAGGGACACTCAAAGTTCGCCATCTCCTGCAATCTGTGTGGTCACCTCCCCTCACCTCCCTGTCTACATCCAGTATGCACCTTAGCTGAATGCTTGGAGTTCCGACAAGAAGAGGATGATTCACTGACTCGCACATACTGACTCGCGCATATGCACACATACATAGAGTCACACACACATACAAGCTCTCACATGTTATTGATCATACATGCTATTGATCATACACACGCACAAGTTCTCACACTTGCTATTGCTCAGATGCAAGCGCTCACACATGCTATTTCTCACAGATATAGATACAAGCTCTCACACAGGTTACTGCTCACACACTTACAACCCTTCTCCTTCTCTCTCTCCCCCTGGAATGTGCAGGGTGCAGGTAGCAGCAGAAATTGTTTTTGGCCTAGACAACGTACAGCTTCTTTTCCACTGTGGACTGAAACTGGCAGCTTTTTTTCTGGCAAAGGGCTCCAGGCCCGATGCAGTAACCTTTTCTTTGCAGTCACGCAGCCCAAGCCCGATATGCTAACATTTTTTCAACCATGTGGCCGGGCCCAACACATCAGTCTTCTCCCTTTGACCTCATGGCCTCGGCCCATTCAGCAACCTTCTCTCTTCTGCCATGCAGCTTGGGCATGACATGGCAGCCTCCCCATAAGTCCTATCATGGCTCAGCCACTGAGAATCAGGGCATGGGTCCCATGTGTCCAGTGCTAACAACATCACTGGAACAGGGAATGAGTGGGAGGCCTGTTGATAGCCCAGGAGAAGGTGTTCCTTTGCCTGGGGGAAGGGGCAGGCTTCAAGGCCCGGAGGCTAGGTTTTTAAATTATCATTTTTGTCATGGATGATGGGAACTGGAAGCAAAGAAAAAAATAGGAAGCCTCACAGCAGTGACAGCAGATCTGGTGACTGCATTCAACTGGAAGAAGCAAAGCACTGAGGTGAATGAAGGCAGTTCAAGTGTTTTCTGCCCCCACTGAAAGGTGGGGACAAGATGAACTGCTGACACTGAAAAGGGGAGCACATGAAAAAAACAGCTGGCATTGATGATGTGGGCCATAGGAGAGGTGTCACTAAACGGAAGGCTGTGAGAGAAGCTGCCGCTGTTGGAGGATGTCATGAACATGAGAGGTATTGCCACCTTGGGGAATCAAGCGAGCAAGAAGGAGTGGAGAGGCTGGGGAGAGGTTTCTGCTGTTTAAGAATAAATGCAGGGGGCCTGGTTTTGGTTGCAGTGGCTCCATAGACATGGGGCTGCTGCAGCCAACACCAACCATATGATTGGGCTGACCAGCCCACTGGGGCATGCCTAAAGCCCTGATAGGCCAATCCACCCCTAGATGTCTACTTACATAAAGGACAGCATGCACTTTCTCAGCTTATTTTGTGAACAAAATTATATTGTTGATAACATGCTTTTGATAGCACTGGACTTAAACAGATAAAAATACACTTATTTTATATTGTGTGTGCAAAGTACACATTTATCATTTAAAACATCCCTGCTGCATGTATATATGTAGCCTTTTCACACACAAATTACCATATTTGGGAGGGGGGAGAAAGAGAGAATGAGCGAGCACCTCTGTTAGATAAACACTATGACACTCTATATATCTCCCTCTGCAAAAGGAGCACTTTCAACTCAGGGTAGATATTTTGGGGGTGCCTTAGACAGACCAATGTAAGTTGAAAGTGCCCCTCTTACAGTGGGAGATCTGTCGAGGCCTGGTGAGTGGAGGAAGGCCCGGTGGTCACGGCCACGGGACACCGAAGCTGAGCAGAACTGGCAGCAGCAGTTGAGAAGGACGACCCGGGACCCGTCGGAGCAGGGATGAGGTGAGCAGGCCCGGGTGTGGGCTGAGCGCAGATGGGATGCACAACAGAACTAAAGTTTACATTTACTAGGGGAAAGAATTTGAAGTAGAAATTATGTCCAGCTTATTCAAGTGATGCATCACATGATAGGAAAATGAAAGACATGATTGTTCATCACTGGTGTGGTTTGTACCAGGCTTGTAATGTCACCCTCTCTCTTAAGGAATTTTAAACCACTGTTGTTAGTAAGTTTTACAAATTGTTCAGTTTTACTACCGGTGCATTGGATCAGGTAGTATATATTGCTATATGTCCTAGCAATGAAGTGTATGCTGGCAAAACAACCAGGACTTTAAGGACAAGGATTTTGGAGATCTAGAGTTGCTTTAAACATGAACACCACTAGTAGCACATTGCTTACTAAAGAAGCATGCCTTCAAACAACTCAGATTATTTGTGATTGATGTGGTACACAAACATCTTCAAGATGGTGATTGGAGCAAGATTTTGTCACAACACAGGCAAGGATAGATTTACAATTTGAACTGCATGGAACCTTTTGGATTAAAAACAAATATTGAATGGGAGTGTTCATTCTGAACATTTTTCCATTTTCAATGGTATTTTGTGCTAACCAATAATGTTTTACATGTATTCTGGGCAGATTGGTCAATTATCTAATTCCTTTACAATGGTAGTTTTCCCTGAGTTTTGCTTTTACAACTTGCTATTCTGAGAGGTTTTTCAAAAAAACCAAAGGGTATATGACACTATTATTGAGAAGATTGGACTTTTTTTGTTTAAAAGTGTCGTCCCTGCTGTTCAGCCTTTACATTGGAATTGATGTAGGCATTCACACCATTGTTCAATTTTGGAGATATATAAGTTTGCCATTTTTGGCTGAGATTGTTATGTATGTGGACCCTTGAGCCGGTTGAAGGTAGATGGAACTACTAAAGGAATATCCCTTAGAATTGCCTACAGCCAGAATGCAGGCAATACTAATTAGGGATATGAACTGTTTTTCTGATGATTGAAAATATCATACGATATTTTCAAAATCGTCAGAAATCGGGGACTTCCTGAAACCGATAGAAAAACCCCAACGCGCCTCCGTGCCTCAAAGTGTAACAGATGCCAGATGGACCCAAAGACCACCGTGCCCTAAGGCCATAACGGGATCCGAAGACCCCAAGCCCTCGGTCCATACAGCTGCCTTAGGTCGCGCTCGTAACAAAAAGTGCTCCATTGGGTGAGAATTGACTAAGTACAGCTCCAATGGCAGAATCTGAAGCATCCACCTCCACCACAAATGGTCGAGAAGGATCGGGATGTCATAAACAAGAGTCGGAGAAAATCTAGTTTTAATTCTTTGAAAGCTCTCAGTTCCTCAGGTGGCCCTTTCTTAGTGAGTGCAGTGAGCGAAGCCACTATACTTGAGTAATTAGGAATGAAGTGGCGATAGAAATTAGAAAATCCAAGAAATCATTGGAGAGCTCGAAGTCCAACCGGCGAGGCCACTTCTTTATTCTTGCTACTTTCTCGGGATCCATATGAAAACCAGTGGAGGATACAATATATTCTAAGAATGGAATAGATTCTTGTTCAAAGAAACATTTCTCAAGTTTCGCATAAAGATGGTGTTCCCGAAGATGCTGAAGCACTTGTCGTACTTGATAGCAATGAGAACAGAGGTCTTTTGAATATACAAGAATGTCATCAAGATATATTAATACTGTGGAATGGAGCATGTCGCGGAAAACTTCATTCATTTTGAAATACTGCAGGAGTATTGCAAAGGCCAAATGGCATTACCAAATGCTCATAATGTCCATCTCATGTATTAAAAGCTGTCTTCCACTCATCACCCGGTTTTATTCGAACCAAGTTATAAGCTCCTCTAAGGTCTAGTTTTGTGGAAATCTTAGCTCCTTGCAATCGATCCAGAAGTTCAGGAATAAGTGGTAATGGGTACCTGTCCAGATAGGTAATGGCATTAAGACCTCGGTAATCTATTCATGGTCTTAATGAACCATCATTTTTAGCCACAAAGCTGATACCGGAACATGAAAAAGCAACTTCAGAGATCTGCACTGGGGCGTGCCCTACACAGCCCCCACGGGACTGGTCGCAGACCACGCCGGACTCAGGGCAAGTTCAGAGACTTGACATGGACTAACACAGGTTTCAATAGGCTCTGAAGACTGGGACAACTGTGAAGCAGGATTCGATTCTCAAGGATTAAAAACAATGGACTGAAGCAGGAGGTCTTCCAGAGGGTTGCGCTGCAGAAAGGAGGATGGCCGGTGCCTAAGGAAGGCTGAAGCAGGCAGAGAAGCAGGACCATGGTCAGCGGCATCCCCTGCATGCTGTCACTGACGCAGGGAAGGCAGGGTGGCTGCAGGCACCAGTGGGGACAGCCTCTCTGCTGATTGAAGACCCCAGCAGCGGCAAGGACGGCTCCCTGCAGTCTGAGGACCCCAGGAGGAGCATCGGGGAGCCAGAGTGGCATCGGCCACGAGGGAAGGCTCCCAGCTTACCAGCTCTGTCGCGCAGGGCCAAAGATGGGCACGGCCCCCAGGCCGTGGAGGATGGAGTCGGCAGCATCCTGCCGCCTGAAGAGGCTTCTGCTAGTGGCACTCCCTGCTGCGGGACAGGCAGATGGCGGCTGAGGTGAGAGGCCTGCTCACTGAGATTAGCTCCGCGGGCAGGAATCGTAACACTTTTGCCATGTTCCCATTTTTCTCGGAAATTCACACAAAACAACCCCTAAACCCACCCCAACCCTTTAAAACACATCCTTTAGCTTCCCCCCACCCTCCCGACCCCCCAAAAAACTTTTAAAAAGTACCTGGTGGTCCAGTGGGGGTCCCAGGAGCGATCTCCCACTCTCAGGCCGTCGACTGCCAGTAAACAAAATGGCGCCGACGGCCCTTTGCCCTTAGCATGTGACAGGTTATCCTTGCCATTGGCCGGCCCCTGTCACATGGTAGGAGTAATGGATGGCCGGCGCCATCTTTAAAAATGGCGTGGGCCATCCAATGCTCCTACCATGTGACAGGGCCCGGAGCGAACTTCGCGATGGCTCAAGCCACGCCACCCTCCTTGAAGGAGAAACAATTTGCTGAGACCCAAAACACCGCACCATCCCACTTCCGTCTCAAAAAAGCGCCGAGACCAGGGACCGTGATCAGACTTGTTACTAAAAGAGACCAGGGACCGTGAGTAGGCCCGTGATCAGTATTAATAGTACCCCCCTTTTAATCCCCCCTACAAGAAGGATTTGGTTTGTCAGGGTTTTCCCGATGAAACTGAAGGAGGAGAGTCTTATATAATATATTAGATGCTGGTTCCCAAGAGTTCTCCTCTGGACCAAAACCTTGCCAGGAGATTAAATATTCCCCATGTCTGTGATAGAACCGGATGTCTAATATATCCTGAACTTGATAAAAAGAGTCATCATTTGCAACCACTTCTAATGGTTCAGGAGGTCTTCGTTGAAATGTTGATGTAATTAAAGGCTATAGCAAAGATACATGGAAGGTATTTTGAATCATTGACATGGCAGGTAACGATAGCCTGTATGAGACTGGTCCTATGCATTCCTTTATAGAGAAAGGTCCAATGTATTTGGGTGCTAAATGCATAGAGGGTATTCTTCACCAGATATGATGAGTACTTAGCCACACTCGGTCTACAGGTTTGAAGAGTGGAGCTTGCCGATGATGTTTATCAATGGTATTTTTCACTGTCTCAGGCGCTTTTTGGAGGCAAATTTGAGTTGTATTCCACAAAGTATGAAGTTGTTGAGCTGTGAGATTTGCTGCTGGTGAATGTACATCTAGAGGTAATGGCAATGGAGGAGTTGGTCATTTTGCTGAGACAATTTCAAATGGTGATTTCCCAGTTGCAGAATGAACGTGATTATTATATGAAAACTGCCCATGGCAAAAGGGGCGCCCAATCATTTTGTTGTTGGTTTACAAATGATCTGAGATAGGTTTTAAGCATTTGATTGGTACGTTCAACTTGCCCATTCCGTTGCGGATGGAATGCTGAAGTAAAATCTAATTTAACTCTGAATGTTTTACAGGGAGTTCACCAGTATTTAGCAGTAAATTGAGAGCCTCGATCAGATGCAATATGCAGAGGTAAACCATGCAAATATAAGATGTGTTGGTTAAATAGCTGAGTAGTATGCCAGGAAGGTGGACATCTAGCAACCAAGGCATGGAGGCAGAGATGAAGGCAAGGACATCAGGAACATCGAGACAACAGAAGATAAGAACATCAGGCACCGGGGACACGAAGACATCTGGATGAAGAACATCTGTAAAATGGAGACAACTGAAGACCTGGACGATGGACATCTGGAACATGGAGACGACTGAAGACCTGGATGAAAGATCAGTGACATGGAGACGAAGCCGTCAAAGCAGAAGGACACCACGGAGGACCTGGACCGGTCAGAAGACACAGACAACTGTGGAACCTGATCCAAAGCCTGGAAGAACTGAAGCAAGGCCCTTTTATAGGGCTGAAGCAGGAAATTGTCATAGGTGGAGCCAGCAGCACTTCCTGTGGCTGGCCTTTTAAATAGAGTCGTCAATAGCACAATCAAAAGGCCGATGTTTTGGTAATGTTTCAGCCCTTTCTTTTGAAAACACATCACAAAAATCTGCATATTGTGTGGGAATACCAAGTCCTGTCACAGCTAAAGGTATTCGAGATCGAGATAACTTATTCAGGCATGAAGAAAAACAAGTTGAACCCCATGCTATAATCTGTAAAGTTTTCCAATTAATTTGAGGGGAATGTTTCTGTAGCCAGGGCAGTCCTAACATCACTGGATGATTTGTTCTTCATGGAGGACCCCTGTGTGAAGAGCGGTGATAGACCTCTATCACCGGAGTGACCTCTATCACCGGAGCGGTGATAGAGGTCACCCAACCAGAAAGTGGACTTCCGTGTATAGAAGAAATTTGCAGAGCAGGACTTTTGGAAAGGGTTGGAAGCTTTAACTGTTTTGCCAACTCTGCCAAAATGAAATTCCCATCAGCTCCCGAATCAATGAACGCCATAGTAGAGAAGATCCCTCCTGAGTAATGCAATGATACAGGAACTGTGCATTGGGGGGGCAAGATTTATACAGCCTAGGGTCAGCTCCCCTAAAACTCTTAGGCTCAGGAGTTTTCTAGCCTTTCTTTACACTGAGCCAGCAAATGACCCTTTCCTCCAAAATAATGACAGAGGCCTAGAGATTGATGTTGCTGCCACTCCTCTTCAGTAAGAGGAGTGCAACCAAGTTGCATAGGCTCCTCTAAAAATGGTGATCCTGTTTTGAAAGGTAAAGGATGTATTGGCCAAGAAAAAGCTGGTGCTAAGGAGCTGGCCCGACGACTAGTCTTTACCTCTTGAGCTCGTTTTTGCAGTCGCCGCTCAGTGTGACCAGACAAATCAATTAGAGATTCCAGGTCCTCAGGTAGTTCTCTAGCAGCAAGCTTGTCCTTAATTTTGGTTGAAAGACCTTCCAAGACAATACTTCGCAGACTATCCTCCTGCCAGCCTAGCTCGGAGGCCAGGGTGCGGAATTCAACCGCATAATCAACAAGAGGACGGGCACCTTGACTTAAATGAAGAAGCTCCTTGGAGGCTGTAAATTGTCTAGGAGAATCATCAAAAACCTGTCTAAAGATTTGCACAAAATTCTGGAGATCTAGCAGCAAGGAGTTGCCACGCTCCCAAAAAGGAGAAGCCCACGCCAGAGCTTAACCATCCAATAAAGATAAAAAGTACATTGTCTTTTCCTGATCAGACAGAAATGGATGTGGCTGAAGTGACAAACTCATGAAATAATGATTTCAAAATCCTCAACACTGTTGGAATCTCCCACGTAATGAGGTGGTGCCGGAAGAATTAAAAGCGTCGATGGCATTGCTGCAGAAGCGGAAGGCAAACTGGAAGTCGCAGCCTGAGAAGTAGAGCCCAGACAATTTGCTAAACGCTCTACCGTGGCAGATAATAAATCCAAACAATATTGATGTTGCTGCAGGCGCTGAGCCAAGCCTGGAATAGCCTGAAGTCCAGAGAGATCCTCCGGGTCCATGGCTTTGACAATCTGTATGTATGTGGACCTTTGAGCCGGTTGAGGGTAGATGGAACTACTAAAGGAATATCCCTTAGAATTACCTACAGCCGGAATGCGGACAATACTTGTTGCGATCCCCCCTGCTGCTGCGCTGCAGGAGGTCTCTTACCTTCCTCCAGAGGCCGCCTTGAAGCCAGGGCCTCGCCTGCGCATCTTCCGGGACTTGTTCCAGGGCCTGAGAGGCCTAGCTGTGCCTGTGGCTTGCAGCCTCAGTGTTTGGACTTCCTGTTGGGCGACGCCCTTCCCTAGGGGCTGGCCCGCAGCTCTCTACCCTAGTTATAGGACCAGCGGTGGGCGGTCCTGGCAAGCTCCTCCCAGGGAGTTGCATTCTACCTCCAGTATTTAAGGACTTTCTGTTCACTGTGTCTTGGCCTTGGATCTGAGCATTACAGTCACCTGTAACCTAGCCGATCCAGGTCCTCCATGTTTGATGGCGCCTTGTCCTGTCTCTGCTTGCTGTTCCTGATGTCCAGTGTCTCTGCCTTGATGTCTGCCTCTGACCCCGCCTAGATGTTTGTTCCTGTGCCTGCCAGCCGTAAGGGCTTCGGATGTGAGTTTCCCAGCATCGGAGTCCTGTTCGCCTGGGTCTTCCCCGCGCCCTCCTTCTCAGCGTGGTCCGCGACCAGCCTCTTAGGGCTGTGTAGGGCGCGTCTGGGACAGGGTGGTCCGTGACTCAGTCCCACGGGTGGGCTGAGTAGGGCGCCCTGATGGACAGTGCAATGTTCCCGTCCAGCCTTGTCTACAGTGTCTGCTTCAGCCCGTACCCTGATGTCTTCCTCTGCCAGCCGAGGGGGCTTCGGATGTGAGTATCCCAGCATCGGAGTTCCTACTCGCCTGGATCCTTCTAGTGTCTCGCTTCAGCCCTTGTCCTGATTTCTCCGTCTGCTTCAGCCTGCTTCTGCCCTGTCTGATGTAGTCTGTTTAAGGACTCTGTCTGCCCTCGCCTCTGTCCGGCCTGCTGCCCATTGCCGTTCCCTGCGGCAGGTCCGAAAGGGCCGGGAACAGTCGGAGGACCGTTCATTAGTCAACTTCCCCGTGTTGGCTACCATGGGCATGCAGGTCCGGCTGAGGGCCGGACTTCCTGCTTCTGTTCCTGCCTGCCTGGCTCACCATGCCTGCTCAGCTCACCTCCCACGGTGTGGCCTTGGGCTCCTTCTGGGGTCCTGCCGTGGCCCAAGGGCTCACCACCCGCCCGAGACGACCGCGCCCGCGCGCGCTCGTAACAATACTAATAGCTTAGACAGGAACTTCACCTTGCTAGCCCACGTTCCCTGCAGGTTGAACCTTTGGGTACCAGAGCTAGTAGGACTTACCAGAAAGTCCTTTAGCAGAAAAGATTCCAGGAAAGATCTAAGTCAAGATTGGTGATATTAGTGTTAATAGTAGTCAGAGGATCCAGGCAGATGGTTAAGGCATAAATCATTGAGGTAGCTATGACTCCAGATGTAACCATGGAAGATTGAACTTTATTCTTTTAAAAACTCAGCCAAAAATACAGTCCAGAGAAATACACACTTTCTGGGACCACAGGCAATGAGACTGAAGGGAAAAAAAAACAGCAGAACAAAATAATAAAAACAAGAATCCACCGGAGAAAACCCTGACAGTTGCTTACTTTAAGGAGACTCGATGCCAAAGCAACCAGAGACGCTGACAATAGCCTTACCCAACCCCACGTGATGACATCATCCGGAACGTGATGACGTCGTCAGCTGCTGCTCATGCATGCATCCAGTAAAGAAGATCTGCAGGCAATCAATCCGCCTTTGCCTGCCGGCTCAAGACGCTGCTAACACCTGCCGGAGCCCCCTTCCTGGAGTGAGCGTCATGACGGCTCGATCCACGCCACCAGCCTTGAAGGAGCAACAATCCGCCGCGACCCGAAACACCACGCCACCCCCTTCCGTCTCGAAAAAGTGCCGAGACAAGGGACCGCAACCAGACTTGTGACTAAAAGACCGCGAGTAGGCCCGTGTCCAGTATTAACAGAGATTTTTAAAAATATTTGAGATGCAACACAATTTATTTTGTTCTTATGCTTTTTCATGCCTTTATAGATCAAATTGGATTATTTACCTTAGTGCTGCTGCTTGCACGCATGAATACCTTGAAGCAGCCATAATGACAAAACACTGACAGTGTTGGTCATCTTTAAATTATGGACAGTGTGAAAAGCTTTTGAAGTTAAGTTTTTTCTAGCTTTGTTAAATGTGGTATATGAACATAGTTTTGATGATACTAGTATTGGTTTATGTGTTAGAACTTTGCTCACTGGTAGGAAGCTTTCAGAGACTAATAATTATGTAAATAATGATCATTTTTTATAAAAGAGAAATCTTACTAGAGCATTATGGGCTATTTGCATGACATTTGAAGTCTCTGTTCTCTTTAAAATATATAAATATTTCAAAATGATGAATGATTAAGATACATAAGTTTATTTGCCTAAAAATCATTTTACAAGATACCTGGTTTTTTTGCATTGTTTTTTGTGCTTTATGTCTTTTTTTCTTTTTGAGTTATTCTTCTAAATATTAGTCTGACATAAAATGAAGAATGCACACTGTGAACTAGAAATGTTGAAGTATATAGGCCAGATTAATTAGTTTGCCATGATCTGTTTGCCCTAAACAGATTACTTACCACTACTGTAATTTCATTCTCTTGAGTGGTTTGATAATTTTTCTTTAACAGTTTTTAATTTATTCAGTGCCAGACTGACTGACCTCTAATCACCATTTCATTTAATTTCTTTTTCTAGATGTGTATATAAATTATATCTTGTATTTGTTTATTGCTTGTTCATAAATAGAACATAGACAAGGTTTTCAAATTTCAGCTGTTTTTCAGGCTTTATCTTTTGTCTTAGTATAATTTATTTTTACAATTTCTGTGTTGTTTCTGTGTTGTTTATTATCCTCTCTTAGTAATCTTTTCTTAAAATTATTTTTTAATACATTTTTTGTCCTGTGATGTTCAACTGAATTACCTGGTTAATTATACAGATTTTTTTTTTTTTTTGCACAAAATCAGGCCCCCAAGGGATAGAGACAAATAAAAACATGGTGCCCGTGCCCTGGAGACTGTCCCATCTCCTCTCCCTTTGTCTGATATCCTGGGCAGGAAAAAATCCAGCAAACACAGGCAGGATTCAGGAAAGGCAGGAGACTGGGCTGCAGCAGACTATTAATGCCTGCAGAGCAGAAGCACAGTCTTTTTGTGTTACTATGCTCACAGCACTTGATCTTGACCAGGAATACAAAAAAGGCAACCCTCGCAGAAAGCAGGCACTCATTGTTGATCACCCGCTTTCCTAACGTGCGCCCAGCCACATCTCCTGGGCGTGCGATACAGCACTTAAATGAGAGATCAAACTAAAAAGGAACATCCAATTTCCTCACCTCCAACTAAATATTGCCATGATACTAAGTCGGAGGATGTACAGAAAAGCAGTGTTTTACAGTGCACTTTACTGTATAGACTTGCATGTGAGCTCTTCCATTGTTCAGACTCTGGCCCCATGCTCAAATCCCTGCAAAGGGACTGTTCTTCGGCTGATCAGACTGGGAATTGAAGCTGATATGAGTGTAATGGTGGTTGCAATGCTGGACAAGTCATACTGAGTTGAATTCCAGTGTAGTTTGGAGGAATCCTGTGGATCTAATTGTATGGCCAGGGAAGGTGGGTTGATTAGCAACAGAGGCACTGAAGCTGGAGGTGAGATGTGAATACAACTAGCCTCCCTTCCTTTTCCTCCACAATTTGTAGTGGGAGCATTATCTCAGAGGTTTCTGATCCACACTCAAAGAACTAGAATCAGAATATCTCCTGCTGGAGCTGAAGATCCTTTTATGGGACCTACAGTTGCGACCGTCACTGCCCGACATCTCCACTCCGCCCACCTTACCACATTGGCGACTCCCTCCAGGGTTGATGGAAGGCTGGCTGCCGTGGCGTCTTTTGGCCATCCTCGTCCGGGGTCCCTGGACCGGCCTGACGCTGCAATCTGCCATGTTGACCTGAGGCCTAGGGGTGCACGAGCGGCGCAGCCCCGCCTCAAGTACCAGAAGTGGCGTGAACCTCAGGGGCATCCCCCTGAGATGACATCATCTGCTTCAGATATTTAAAGGTCTCTGAATTGCTAACAACTCGAGTTAGCAAGGATACAGATACGGACAAGGATAAGGATTCGTTCTATCTACGCTACTCTGCCTCCTCGGATTAACCAGGGGTTTCCGCTCCTTGGGGGCCTCGTTCTTTCTTATTTTGTAGATTGCAGTCGGAACCGGTTCTCACTCCTCAAGGGCCCTCGTTCCCGGACTTCTTCGGAATTCACTCTGCCTGGAAGTCATCGCTGCCTACTACATCTGTGAGTTACCATCGCTCTCTCAGAGCTTTCCCTGGAACCAGATACTTGCTCCTCGAGGGCCTACTTCATTCCAGCTCCTGGGCTTCTATGAGAGATTGTGTGAGTGTTACCATCAGGTTCTATCCATGAACTCTGCATACCCTGCCTACTCACTATATTTCAGTTTCTCTACAGTTCAGCCTCCAGGGATCGCTGTTCCAGTATCTGAGGGACTACAGCCCAGCCGGGCATTCCAGCTCACTACTGCCACATCTGGTGGTTCAGTATACTGTCTAATAAAAGAACTAGTGTGTGTCTGTCTCCTAACTCTGAGCCTGACCAGTGGTCCCTCTCGGGATCTTCCCTCGTCCATCTGTCCAAGGATCCACCCACAACTCTCCTAAATAATAACACCTAAAGTTAATTGGTTGCCCTGCTCTATAACTTTTCTAATTCTGCTATATCTTTTTTGAAATGTGATGACCAGAACTGCACACAATACTCAAGGAGAGGTTGCACCATGGAGCAATACAGAGGAATTATGATATTCTCTGTTTTATTCTCAATCCTCTTCCTAATAATCTTGAGCTTTCTATTTGCTTCCTTAGCTGTTGCTACACATTGAGCAGAAGATTTCTTTGTATTATTGTTAGGGAGCACAAGGAGAGCGGTCCCATTTCCGAGGCGATTGTGTGCCCATGGACCTCGGCACAACCCCAGAGAACTGCAAGGCAGAACCGAAGCTGGTGAGACATGTCCGAGCCTGGGCTGAGACCAGGAAGCCAGGCCCCTGCCGACCTGCACAGCCTGAGTGAGACCAACCATGCAAAGTTGGTCTCTGAGTGGTCCTCCGACCACTCCAAGCCCTTTTGGACCTGCAGCTGGGAACGGCAAAGGCAGCAGGTCGGACAGGAGATGAGGGCAGATGAAGGCTCTGGAACATGAAGACTCAAAACGAGGAACTTGGAGACGTGAAGACACAGATGAGAGGCTTGAACACGAAGACTCAGACGAGAAGCTTGAGCACGAAGACTCAGGATCAAGGTTCAGGAACAAAGTCTAGTACTGGGTTGAGGCTGTGATGCAGCACGCTCTACACAGCCCACCACAGGGCAGACCCACGGGTCTGGTCGAGGACCATGCTTGAGTGCGAAGCAGACTCCAGATGAATACTTAGAAGATGAAGCCGGAACATGGCGAAGATTCAGTAGAAGCCTGCACCGAGACGTGCCCTACACAGCCATCCATGGCTGTTCACGGACCATGCTGGAACAGAGCAGGTTCAGTCAGAGGCTTAGGCATGGATGGAATAGCCACAAGAACATCCGAGGGCCGAGTCAAGATTCAGGATGGGGGACCAAGATGAAACTTGGCTTCAGGCATGAGACAGGGGACCAAGACGAGTCTTGGCTTCAGGCATGAGAAACAGGACCAAGGCGAGACTTGGCTTCAGGCGAGGATGACCCTCCGGAGGCTTGCGCTGTAGACGAGAAGACAGGTTCATGCCATGAGGTGACGAAACATGACATAGCACGCCAGAAGAGGTGACAATGAGGAACCACGGGTCCAGGAAGCAGAAGCGGAGACGAGGCATCAGGAAGGAACATCAGGAAGACCACAAAACATTGGGAAGACCACGGAACATCAGGGCAAGACAAGAGATATCCATAAGAGACCAGAACATAAAAAACAATGAGGGATCCCACGAAGAACAGGAAATACCAGCAGGAGCGAAGACGTGAAGTCCAAGAAGAGACTAACTCCTTGCGAAGGCAAAGACAGACTGACTGCAGAGCCCTTAAATAGGTCTGAAGATCAGGAAATGCCCTGGGAGGGGCCCTGGGAGGGGCCCGGGGCATATCTGGCTGCAGGCCCTTTAAATCCATGAAGGAGGTGTGGCCCGCACCCTAGGAAGACAAGAACAGGAAGTGCAGGACCCTGGATAGTGGCCCTGCACAAACGCCAAGGAGACGGAGCAGAGCTGGGTCGTGGAGCAGGCCCTGATGTCAGCAGTGGCAGGAGCCACCCTCAGTGGCTCCTGCCACTGCAGGAGCCACTGAGGGTGGCTTCAGCTGCCAGGAAAGCCCAGGGACTGCGGCCTCCGGGCATCGAAGATGGAGAAGACGTCAGCGGCGACTCCAGCTGTGTTGGAGCACAGCGGCAGGGCCCGCCATGCAGGAAAGACACCCCAAGGTCCGTAGTTCCTGCCGCGGTGAAGAAAGCAGGCTGGCTGCAGCTCCTGCCGCGAAGAACGTCTGTGGCTCTGTGCCGCGAAGGTAGGTGCAGGAGTGTAACAATTATCAATTGTTGTGTCCATTGGTTCCCAACGCCCTCTCTCCGCCCTCCTTACCTCTTTGGCACCTCCCTCTTCGACCGCGGGATGATTGGCTGACGTGGCAACCTCCTGCCGAAGTCCTCCGGCGTCCCTGGACCAGCTGGACGCTGCAACTCGCAATGTTTCCTGAAGGCCTAGGGGTGCACGCTCGGCGCGGTCCTGATTGAAGTACCGGCGATGGCGCGAACCTCAGGGGTGTTCCCCTGAGATGACGTCACCCGCGATGGATATATAAGGTCTTAGAATTTGCTAACATATCGAGTTAGCAAGGAATGGAATGGACTCACTTCGGATTCCAAGCTACTCTGCCTCTTGGGACTTACCAGGGGTACCTGCTCCTCGGGGGCCTCGCTCTATCCTTTGGTTTTTCAGGTAACAGTCTGGAACCGGTACTCGCTCCTCGAGGGCCCTTGTTCCCAGACTTGCTCAATATTCACTTCTGCCTGGAAGACATCGCTGCCTACTACATCTGTGAGTTACCATCGCTCTCTCAGAGCTTTCCCTGGAACCAGGAACTCACTCCTCGAGGGCCTATACATTCCAGCTCCTGGGCTTCTATGAGTGTGTGTTACCATCAGGTTTGGTACATGAACTCTGCATACCCTGCCTACTCACTATATTTCAGTTTCTCTACAGCTCAGCCTCTAGGGATCGCTGTTCCAGTATCTAAGGGACTACAGCCCAGCCGGGCATTCCAGCTCACTACTGCCACCTCTGGTGGTTCAGTATACTGTCTAATAAAAGAACTAGTTTGAGTTTGTCTCCTAACTCTGAGCCTGACTGGTGGTCCCTCTCGGGATCTTCCCCCGGAGGTGTGGTCATCTACCACCAGTCCAAGGATCCACCCACAACTTTCCTAAATAACAACAGATTGCTAACTCCTATCTGATTGATACTCCCAACAGATAGCAGCTCCTAACATCAATGATGAAACCTAGGTCCTTTTCCTGAATCGTGACTTTAATGTATTGTGTAGCTTTAAAATTTGGTTACGCTTCACGAAATATATCACTTTGCACTTGTCCACATTAAATTTAATTTTCCATTTGCATGCCCAGGCTCCCATTTTGCAAGGTCCTCTTTCAATTTCTCACAATCCTCTTGTGATTTAACAACTTTGAATAGTTGTGTGTCATCAACAAATTTGATCATTTCACTTGTTGTTTCCATTTTCAGGTTATTTATAAATATATTAAAAACCAGTGGTCCCAGAACAGATCCCTGGGGCAATCCACTATTCACCTTTCTCCATTGGAAAATGTAACATTTAGCCCTACTCTATTTTCTATCTTTTAACCAGTTGGCAACCCACAATTGGACACTGCCCCCCTATCCCATGATATTTTAATTTCCTAAGAAGTCCCTCATGAGGGACTTTGCCAAATGCTTTCTGTAAATCCAGATACACCATATCTACTGTCTCATCTTTATCCACATGTTTATTTTCCCTTCAAAAAAATGTAAAAAATTGGTGAGGCAAGACTTCTCTTAGCAAATCCACGGTGGCTTTGTCCCATTAAACTATATTTATCTTTATGTCTGCAATTTTGTTCTTTAAGATATTTTCTACCATTTTGCCTGGCATGGATGTCAGACTCACTGGTCTGTAGTTTCCTGGAGCTGGAAATCGCTCTGAGCTCATGAGCCCCCCACTGGACCATCAGGGACACTGAGTGAATCTTGGGGAGATTGGAAGGGTGGGGGGCTTTCCATTTAGTTAAATTTGAAGGATTGGGGCTTTTTATTTGTTTGTTTTTTTTTACTAAATTGGAAATGGAAAAACATTTCTGATTCAGAGGTGGACCAAATTGGCATAGACAGGACAGGAACAAGGGAACATGGAGCAAGGTCTGAGCTTAAATACACTAAAGAGTTTGACGTCATCATCCGGGGCCGCGGCCAGGTTCCCACCGTGGGCCCTTTATAAGGATCAGCGATGCATGCGCCTACGAAGGGGCACGGCGCGGGTAGTGGCATCTCTCTGCGGGCCACACGGAGAGGCCCGACGAGCCATGGCATCTTGGCCTGAAACGCTGGGGACTATGGCAGAGCCCAAGGCACTGGAGGCGCCCCAAGGTCAGAGCTGGCCTCCCACCACTGCTAGCAAGGAGGAACCAGAAACTGGAGTCTGTGTGAGAAGGTGAGGAGGGTCGGCTCACGTAACACTTGGCAATGTTGAAGGAATGGATCAGCATGGCCATATTGATTTGGTAAGACATTATACCTCACATCAAGTGGAAGGATCAGAAATTATGGAGGAGGGGAAGAAAAAAGGTTAATAGGCAGATAGAGCTATGGGTGCAGAATTTTTGGGGGTCACCAGATAAGGCACAAATGGGCAGATGATGGATGCAAAGGCTTATACTGGTCAGATAGAATACACTTGTCCAGTGTGGGGTACAACCTATTCAATAATGCTATTCAGGAGACTTTGGAGTGAGTTTTGGGGGACTTAAGCTGGGCCAGGCTGCAGTAGTTGGTGGGGGCCTGGGATAAGTAAGGCACTATCCCAGGCCTGTGGTCGGGGTACCCAAGGCGTTAGGCACCTGTGAGTGGCTAATAGGTTTGGTCGAGCTGCAGGTCCTACGGGTTGGTACGGTATTTAAGATGGGCGTGGGCTGCCCAGATGTGATGGCTATCTTGCTTGGGTGCACGGTGGGAGGCCGGAAGGTTGTGGCGGTCTTGCTTGACACAGGGATACCACTACAATGCATGCCTGGTCTGGGGGGCTTGTAGTCTTCATCAGCGACTCGGGTACCTTGATAGCTGGTTTGGGTTATTGTTAATAAAGTGCAGCCTGTTGATCCCAAATGGTATAGTCCGGTGTTTTTATTGTGTTACAGGAGGGTGAGGGGAGGGAAGCAAAGGTGTGAGCTGCCAATTTTAATCAGTACATCAGAAGTGCCACACCTGTCCAAGCAGAAAAACTTTTATCTCATGGTCTGAATGTGCATGACCCTGGCTGCTCTACATTATGTCCTCCACAGATATCAAAATTTTCTGCCCTAACACGGAATACGCTACGCCCAAAAATCCACTACTTCTGCTTTATCTGTGTGATGGGCAAGACAAATTGTGCCTGACATCCTGGCTGACCCATCACTAAGAAGCCACACTTGATCTGTAAATATCAGAAGTGTGGACACTTAAAGATTGTGATTCATCTGTGAGATTTCTTCTGCTCCAAATGGGAGGATTGGAAAAGTGCACTTTTTACAATGAAACTGTAGAAAGTGTGTAGTGGCTGTTCACACACCAAGCTTTATGGCAAGTGCATTTTTTTGGCCTCACATGATAAGTAGGCCTCTCAAGCATGGGGAGAGAAAGGCAGGCCCTGGCTCAAGGCCTGCACACCTAACTGTACAAGCCACTTGTCATGTCAGTAAAGTTATTACATCCACCACCCCCTACCCCCCATGGTCATGCCATTTGCTTCAAACACATAGCCAGAGATGGAATAGAGAAGCATCTGCCTTACCTATGAGCAAAACATCACCTTTGAGGCTGTTCTCAAAATTTTCAAAGAGGCCCGATTGCCTAAGAATAAAGGAATCATGTGCGGCTCCTGGTTACCTGGTCACCATGTTGAGGATGTGCATTTGAGCATTACAGACCACTTCCACATTGATGGAGTGGAAGAGCTTTCTGTTGTGTTACATCTCCTCCCTGTCATGGGGTGGAATGATGGGCACATGAGTGCAGTCGATAGCTCCCAGAACATTGGGAAACTTAGTGAATGCATAAAAACCTTTCTTCAATTCCATGAAGTCCTTCCTGTCCCGAGGAAATGCTATATAAAGGTTCATGCAGTCAGATACAGCTGTTATGATCTGGTCATTGTGGATACCAAGATCAAGGCAGATGTGTTGATAGACTCTCACTCATCAGCTCTGTGCATAGCATTAAGGCTAGAGAAGTTGTTGTCAGCTGATGATCTCAAGAGCCAGCAACCAGTCTCTATCCAAAGGCTGGTACTGTGCTAAATGTATATGCCAACTGCTTCCAGAGGCATTATGTGGTATGCATTATGGCTTGTTCACTTTCAGTGTTATGTAGAAAGACGAATATTTAGATCCAACTGAGGGCTGGTGGACCCAAGTCTATAACTCAGATATTTTAGTTGTGTGTATGCTTCTGACAGTTATCTGTCTTGCTTTCGGGTGTAGATAATGTTCTGTGAGGACTAATGACTCAGATGACCTCATTAGTAGGTAGGGTTAAGCTTGGCACAGACATCACATCATAGATGGTTGATGATGAATAAGCTAGGAACATCTGAATTTGGTATGGGTAGATAAACTACGTGCTGGAGGTAACATGTGGGTATGTGTGCATCTGAGTGAGTGACCTGCTGTGTTAGCCTCTGTCTAAATCAGTGTATGGGGGTGATATTGTGCTAGTTTTTCTCTTCCTTACCATAACAATGCATACACCAGAGCATGCAGTGTGTGTGCACACATTTAGCACACACTGACTTTCGACACAATCAAACCTGTACTTCTACTCTTTACAACAGATGCCTCAGATAGGTGAATGTGTAGAATGTGGAGAAAATGTCCTCATGCTTTGTTACCTATATTGCACCTTGGCATGACATTGTTTATCCCTACCCTGCTATCCTCCTCCTGCTACACTCGCCTGCCTATCCCCTTCCCCATCACTCCTCCTCCTATCCTTTCCCTCCTCCCTATCTATACTCCTGACCCTGTCCCTACTCCTACTCCTACTACTTTTGCCCTTCCCTCCCTCCTCTCCTCCCTCATCCCCCCTATCCTTTTGCCTCTCCTCTCCTCTCTCTCACTCTTCTTTTGCTCCATTCTCTCCAGCTCCTCACCAACACTAGTACTCCTCACCACTACCATCACCATCATCATCATTCCTCACCAAATACAGACAAACTTGAAAAACTTACAAAACCTTTCACACAGATAAACACAAGAAACTAGTGTAAACGAAAATAGATGACAACAGAAGACAAAACACCATACTCGGAAATCACTAAACAACTCCTAATCCAACAACTAAACTCTAAGAATTCACTTTCTTTCCTTTCTATCCCACACCTGACACACCCACAAAAAGGCAGCTGCAGGAAGCTAGTATATATAAACAAAGAAAATAATGTATGTTGCGTAAAATGACACATGACATGCAGATGACTAGTGTGATAAATCTTACATTTGCCTAGCCATGCCTCTATTTTACTGCAGATGCTAATGCACCACATTTAAGCTTTATTTATAGTACTTTGTTGAATCTATGTGTTAGGCAGCGGAATAGTTGATTTTTCTAGTGGACCTTGGAGAAATCTGTGTTTTTTGTTTGTTTTTTCATTGAACTCAAATTAGACTGAAATCCATCTGGTTCAAGTTAGTCGTTGAATAGTTTGTACTACACTTACAAACCACCCACATCTCTCAATTATGCCAGCAACACAATGCAAACAAAATATACCTATACACTTTTCTTTAATGGAGACCCTTATTAAGAATAGGAATACTCAGAAAATAAATTAAAATTGGAAACATTTGCTTGATTACTGGCTACTGCAATGGCTCCCCATTATAATCATAGATCTCCCATCAGTCTTTTTTCTATTATTTTGTTGCAAATAAATATTCTTTGCAACACTTACAGTCTTTCTTATCCAATATTTAGAGTCTTTCTTATCAATTCCGTGACATGGCTCCATGTTTGGATCAATGTTTATATTTAGATATTTAAAATATTTGTTTCCCTCCATAACTACAGCGAGAGGCTTACAAGATAAATATTCATAAAAATTAAAACAGACAGGTTACAACAACAAAGAAAAGCAACATTTCATAGCTCATAAGGATGATGTAATTAAATGTCTGAACTTATGACTAATTGAGGAAATGTCAGCTGCTAATACCTTTTTATTCTGCTCTTTTCAAGGCACTTCAAAGCAGATTATAAGCCGTATTTCTCTGTCCAAAGATAGCATACATCCTAAATTTATACTGAGGCAATAGAGAGCAAAGTGACTTGTCCAAGGTTTTAAAGAACAGCATTGAGATTTGAACCCTGATTTGTAGTCTACTGCTTTAACCACTAGGCTATGCCTCTACTCAGAACCTACATTAGTTATCCCTGTGCACCAGAGGTTCTCTTACTTAGTCGTTGAAGGCTACAACCAAGCCAGGGTTTGGGGATTTTCACTATGAATGTGCATGGGTTCTATCTGCATATAATGGAGGCAGTGCATGCAACTAGAGATTATGCATATTCATTGTGGAAATCTTCAAAACCTGAATAGGCTGAAGACCTGGAGGACTGAGTTTGTGGACCCCTGCAATACACAGTATTTGTATGCAGTACATCAGTACAGAAATACAAAAGGCTCTGCACATCTTTGGCTTCTCTTCTAGTAATTCTTCAATACTCTAATCAAAAAATATTGTTGTCCCCTTGTTTCTTGGCATCATTGCAATGTTCTTATTTAATTCTATAAAGTTAAGCATTTCTCAAAACTACAAATCAAAGCTGGGTTTTAAAATTTGCATTATCTAATCAACAGAAAAAAATCTAATATCATTTTCTTGACAATTATTAAAGGACAACATTACAAACCTTTTTACTTCTCAGTTTGATTTAGCTGAATATCTTAGATTTCCCAAAGGTAAGATCTTAAGGTCAAATTAAAATTGCAGATTTGTTGCATTATCATAGCAGTTTAAAACCATAACATGTTGATCTTAGAGCATTCCCAAAAATATAAGGTAAAGATCTTTCAGAAACATTATGCTTATGACATAGAAAACCATGAGCTATTCCATTGTATTGCCATCAGTTACACAGCACAGATTCACACTTGTGTTGCATGCATTTTGTATATGCATACAAACTCTTTTTTTTTACAAATACACATTACATATATCTATGGAGCAATGGATTCTCAGAACTGTAAAGATATTTAAACAAAACATATACAGTATTAGCATATTGCAGTACTAATTTACAATCATTATTATGTGATTTAAAGTGATAATGGACATCCTCTTTTCCACTGGCTGTTTCCTATGCCCATCTGATAGCATAAAATAAAGTTGCAATTGGCCTGTTAGACTGAATGGACAATATTATGTATGGCCAACCTGCTGAAAACCCATTTTTTTTGCATCAGTCACACTGAAGGATTTCTTCCACTGTCTCTTGCCAATTTGTGCATTATACAGAGGACCCTTGTCTTTTTCTGATTTCATTTTCTTAACTTCTGTAAAACAGATCTTGTTATTTCTTTATAAATTTAAATATATATTTTGCACAAAAAATGAAAGGTAATGTTTCTGCTTTAATTTTCTTTCCCCATTTATTCCTAATGAGATTAACTGCATAAGTAAGTGTTTTGAACCATATTTAAAGGAGATACCTTGGTCATCGAAGTGTGGGAAAACACTGTTAGCCTCTTGCCATTTGTTCAAGTTAACTTCATGGTCAGAAATTAAAAATGTTAATTGTCCCTCCTCCATCCAATTCCAAATAGTGATGATGTCAGGAGAGCAACTCTACAGATCAAGAAAGGAATAATGCGCTCATGCATATTGTAATGAAGTTGATAATGCAATGCAATTTCAAATGGAGCACGTTTTAAAAACACACTTATAGCAGGATTAATTGGTTTCTCTGTGTTGTACTTTTTTTTAACATACAATTTACTTTTATTTGACAAATTTATAAAATGTCCTTTTTCTGAAAACATTTTTAAGTTCTGAATTTCATGAACTGATCCCAAATGAAAAACTGAATGGAGAAAAATATATAGAGAAAATAATAACAAAATACATGGTGTGAGGCCATAATGTACAGATTTCGACCTTATCCCTTTAAAAAATTATCAAATATAAATCACAGCAAGAAAGACATTAAAAATATAGTGCTTACTTCTTATAACTTTCAGCAATCCATAGCATCCCACAGACTTGCCAGGAGTTACTGTAGCAACCTGTGATTAGCTTCTTTGAAGTCAATGGTGATAGGTACCTTAGCAATATTCAGCAAAAGTGTGAGGCCGCCACAGATTAATGGAGGTTTTTAGCAGTCAGCACAGTACTTGTTTGATAAAAGGAGAAATTACAAACAGGATTCATGCTGTTATCCACGAATGGCATAAGATTCTAAAGAACCCATGTGTAGAGTATGATGTACAATCTTGATTGCCTTATTTAAGGAGGAACATAGCAGAGCTACAAAAGAAATAGTAAAGGATAGGATAACTATGTTGTTTAAGGGAGCAAGGCATTCTCATTGTGAGGAAAGATTGGGGCAGTTATAAATTTTTACTTTAGAAAGGAGGAGACTTCTGTATTAAGGGATCAATGTTAAAACAACCACAGAGTGGCCAAGATAATTGTGGAATTGCTAAGTTTTTTTAGGAAAATTTTCTGCAGAGCCCAACAGGCTAGGTAGGTTTTTATTTGAATATTTGGCTAAATGTAGCTCCCTAAAATTTGAACAGCCTGATTTAGCAAAACTGTATGTGGCTTGGTTGCTTGGGAGAACTGCACTGAAAATGGTACAGAAGTCAGTATTTTAGGCACATAAATGAGCTTGGTAGAAAAGTTACATGTGTAAGTTTCCGACAGTTGATTTAAAAAAAAAAATTTAACTATACCTCACTGAGATATAGTTAACTTTCCCGCAAGAACTCAGCATAAGATGTCGTCACATGCTGGTTTTCACAGAATTCTCAGATAATGAACTGCTTTGCATAAGATTGCTTTGCAGCAGCTCATTATCTCAGAAGTTTTGTAAACCCAGGTGTGTAGTGGACTGCAAGTTTAGTAAGTGTGAAGGGGCTATGTTTGAAATGTTTATATAAACATTCGCTACATGCATAAACATGTGCAAAATCCTGAAACCCTGCTCTTTTTGCATGTTTCCATGTGTTTTGCACAATTTTACATGCAGGGACTCCCCTTCTACAAAATCATTTACAGCTTAAAACGTTGGTCTCTTAGGCCTGGATTTTCCATTCTCGCAGAGAATGGTGAATCCTGGCTGTATTGGGGGGGGGGGGGCGAAGGGCGGGGTGGGCCTGCAAAAGCTGACAGTGATTGCACCACCGTGGTATTATCGCTGCTGGCTTTCGCACCCAATAGCGTCACCATATAAGGTGGCGCTATTGGGCACACTACTGGTGGCGATAATGTGTCTTACCTTATCGCTGCCAGCGAAGATAGCGCTGCATCCGCCTCCTCGCCACCCCGTCTCTTCCCGACTCCTCCCGACTCTGCCCTGACTCCTCCCTACTCCGCCCCGACTACGCCCTCAGAAAGCTATCGCACACGAAAAGTCCCTTTTCACATGTGATATCCTTAGAAAATAAACCCCTTAGTTTTGAAAATCTGCGCTAACTGGCTAAGTCCTGTTTAAATAAATTTCAAAATCAATCCGAAAATTCTCCTCCCTCCCTCTCAGTACTCAATAAAAGGTGGATTTGAAAAGCCCTATGTGTGCCAAAGCTGGAAGATACACGCAGAAGTTGGGCCGGCGCGCCGCACAAATTTTAAAAGGCACGCAAGTACGTGCATATGGTATGCGCACAAAATCTTTTTTGAAAAAGGGGTGGGGCATGGACATTCCTGGATTTTTTACTAAAACCAGCATGGAAATATTTACACACACACAGGTGCGCACCGCGGTCCCCTACCATGTAACTTTACTGCTGTTATGGATGGCGTGTAAGTCATGAAAAATAAAAACTAAGTTAGTCAGTGGGGTTTTAAGGGCTGGGACTAACAGAGTAAAAGGGAGGCTATTTACCTAGTATGCCGAGATGCCGACTTGTGCATTTGTGCTGTTCTGTACTGTAAATTTAAACAAGATTCCTGCGCTGGACAGATACAGTACACTTCCTGTTTGCTGTGTTGTTAATTGGTTTGCAGATTGTGTGCTGAGCTATTGTGCCTTCGCTAATGTCTGTAGCTGCACTACTAGTTACTGTGAAGGAATTAACATTATTTGAATGGTCATCTTCTTTTTCACGTTGCTCATATATATATATATATATATATATATATATATAAGCCCCTGAAGCAGCCCATGTTGTATGGGCAAAACTTGGCCCAAGTCGGGCATTGGTTTTTACCTTTTAATTAAATTATTTCCTGACACTGATTTAATTTTGTTCTGGTTCCATTGGGCTCTTATTGGGCAATCTCCGACATCCTGGCCATCATCTCCTCAGGGCTGCTCAATGCCACCAATTCCGTGGCTTCCATTTGGGCCCTCCTCAATGTGTCAGGTAAGATGAGGTCATCAACTGGAGATGCGAAGCGTTCTCCAGCCGGACTCAGTGAGATGACCAAAGCCGCAGAGGATGGAAGCAAATCCTTCCCATTGGTCTTCCTGCAAGGCGTAATCAAGGAGGACATTTTGAGCTGGGCACTCTCTTAGATAATGTTGATGAGATGAGATGAGATGTTGATGAGATGAGATGAGATGAGATGAGATGAGATGTTCCCAACGTTCGTCGGTTTATAAAAGATATTAAATAAAATGATTCCCTTAATCATTCCCAGAGCAGGGATATATGAGGGGTCAGTCAAATAAGATCTAACTCTCCCTTTTTGCTTAACCATAATGATATAGGAGGAAAAGCATAAAATATGGAAGGAAAAGGGCTCTAGGCAGAGAGAGAGAAAGATCAGCAAACAATCACTATCTTGCTCCACCCTCTCAGTTACAATTTTTAATTTTTTAAATTGTTTCCGGTATCAGGAGGGAGGGGATCATGGCTTGGGAAAGGGTGGGAGAGTTAACATTATTATTGGCAATATTGGGTACCTGGAGTAAAAGGCAGAGGATCATTGCTCAGAGCAATCTTAGATTGGTGGAAAGTTTAGGAGACTAGAAAGATCATGGCCTGGTTGAGTTTTCTAAAATTCTGATGATGGCTGTCAGAACTTCAGAATTTGATGATATTTGCACCTTGTTAGTAGACTTTTTTTTAGTTTGACAAACATTCTCTCTGCCCTGACATGTTCATGTTTTTGGCTCCTTTCTGTCCTTCTGAATGCTCAACAGAGTGAGAGAGGGAGATACTTCCTTGAAAATGTACCCCTTCATTGAGATATCAAAGGGTTAAAGTTGCTAGGTTTCATATATGCAATGTAGAATAATCTTCACAAGAGATTAATAAAACATATATAATGTGATATATTAGCATGACAAGTGATGACAATTTTGTGGATATATATCTTTCTTTGAGGAATATATTAGAATATTTTCTGCATTTAATTAGAAAGTGAGAGAAACATGCTTGCAGTATTTACAATACAGTTTATTTGCTTTTTCTTTGCTTTGGTTAACACAACAAATAAAAAGGGAGAGATTTTAAACCGGTAAAAAATGTATCCTATTGTGGGAAAACTGTCTTCACTATGTACTATGAATTTTCCTATGGACACAAACTGGGGGAGAAAAAAACCCTATAATGCATTAGGCCTACAAATTAATTTGACCTGCATAGTAATTTTTCTATCAGTATTAGGCAGTCATTTTAGTTGTATTACATTGCATCCACTAAGCCACTAGAACAAAGAAACAAAAATTGAATAAAAAGGTGTCTGTGGGAGAAAGTGAATATGAGAGAAGAAACATGAATTTTTAAAGCACAACAACTAAAACAATGCATATATTTTTAATAATTTTGCTTCTCCTGTGAAAGTGTGAATGACAGTGCTTCAGGCAACCAAGCATTTATAACTATCTGGAATAACAATCAAACTCTTCTTTCTCTCTGTTCAAGCACCTACAGGTCAAACAATATTTCAACACATTTCACAAGTCCCTGTAGATGATTTTCAACAAATGTCTTCAACTTTTAATGCCATTCTAAGTTAAGTTTTTCTCTTCTCTCAAAGTGCTGTGAATAACTTTTATCTCTGTTATAGACAGTAAGACCAGTTTTTGGATTTTTTTACCTTATTCTTTTCATTCAACTAACGTAGCAAAAGCAATGCCATGAATTGAAGAGCAGACAGTGAAAAGTGAAAGCAAAATTGACTTCAAATTCTTTTTTTCATTTTTTGGCCCAGCACTTTCTACCTGCTCTTTCTGGGCTTCCAGCTCAATTAGAATGTAAGGCTCTGTTGTGATCTGTACTAGAGTGTAGTCTAGTAGCAAGTTCATGCTGTTTAGTGTAGATTAATGTAACGTCTTTGCCATAGCACCTCCATGGGAGGTAGCTGCAATGATTTTTATCTAGAGTGACCCACAGTATTTGTGTGGACTTTTGAGCTGGATTTTCAGATAGTAGGAGCCTATTGTCGCCTGTTTTTCTGTTTTGAGTTGCAGTCCCAACGTCTTGATGAGGAGCAAAGGTGTTAGATGAGAAATGTGCTGCTATTTCACACACAGTGGGAAATTAGATGTTTCTCTGTTTTTTGTGATTCTTTTTTTTTTTAAAGAAATTTATGTCCACTCTTCATTTCCACAGAAAGAACAGAAATTGCCTAAGATATGGAAGAACATTTTATTTTATTTATTTATTTATTTATTTATTTATTTATTTAGAGTTTCTTCTATACCGATAGCCGTTTGCACATCGTATCGGTTTACATATAACTAGGAACATTTAGGCAGAGTCATTTACATATGGGCAGAGCCCTTACATGGAACAGTAACAACTATAAGAGGCAAGGAACAGTAGAATAACTAAATGTTAAATTCGAGGAGCTATGTGTTACATATAAAGCTAATGAACTAGAATGCTAGATAAGGTGAACTATAATACAAAATGTACAGCAGTTCATGGTCATTCCAGAGCGACACTATTGGATCAATTACAAGGAGGTAAGAAAAACGTCTGAGCTGAAAAATCATTTAAATAAGAATCAAGAGGGGAGGATCGTGAGTGAGCTCAATGAAAGTATCACAAACACAATTCTGAGCAAGGAGGTTTAACAGAGGAACGAGGGGCGCAATGAAAGGAACGTTAGAGGCCGGGGAGTAAACTTGGGTAAAAATAGGAAAATGGGTGGATGGTGGGAATATGAATGGAGAAGGGAAAGGTAATAATACTGGGGTAAACAGGGGGGGGGGGGTACCAGAGGTTGAGTATGACGGGGAGGTAGAAAGTATAGAGACTGCTACTGTTATAATAATTCAGAGGTTCAAATAAAAGGATTTTAGGAATTTTGGGAAATTCCTAAAAATGTCAATTCCTAAAATGTCAATTCCTTCAGAGTCTTGTTTCTTGTGAGAAAGACTCTGATGGTATTTTTGAAGAGAGAACTTGTGATTTAGTGGCTAATGGTTACTCTGAGGTTTTTAAGCTTCTCATTCACTCCCATGTCCCTCAGTTCAAGAGAATCAGTTGCCAACCCAACAGTCTTTGGAGGTGTTGATGCCCATCAGGTACCATAGTTGGGAAGAGAAAGGAGGAGATGAGTCATCAATCTGGTGCTTGCTCAGAGGAGATAACAGATACAATAGAGGAGGATCGAGGTGGATGGCAGATAAATGATCAGCAGTTGTTACATGTGCCATCCTCGGCAGACCCGTGGCATGGCCCCCTCACCTTTCCACAAGGACTCCAGCCTCTGGGTCCTCCTCACTGGCAGTGGTGGACTGCCAGTTCCGTCCTTGGGCCTCTCCCGGTGCCTCCGGCTCTGCTACTGTCCCCGGCGTTCCTGGTCCTGCTGCTACTGCTTGTCAGGCCTCTCCACGTGGCCCGCGGAGAGACACCACTACCCATGCCGCACCCCTCCCTAGGCACGCCTGCACATCGCTGATCTTTAAGTAGGGACCACAGTGGGAGACTGGCCACGGCCCCAGATGATGAAATCAACCTCTTCATAGTATTTAAGCTCAGGCTCCGCTCCATAGCATTGCCTTTGCAACAGATCTCCTCGCTGGTCGAGTGCTCATTGCTACTAAGAGATTCGTCTCTACTCTACGTTCCTGTTCCTCGTTGTTCCTGGTTCCTGTTTCCTTGTTTCTGCCCTGCCTAAACTTCAAACCTATTACAAGGACTTCGACTTCGCTTCGCCTGACTATGCTACAACCTATCTCCAGACCCAGACCTTGGTTTCATCTGTCAACGTATTGCCTATCTCCAGACCCTGACCTCAGCTACAATTGCTACGCTATTTACTATCTCCATGATCAGACCTCAGAATTGCTTGCCACAGCCCTTGGATTGCCATTGGCTCTGACTCAAGCCTACCACTGGACTCCTCTTCTGCCTACTCCCTGGACTTGGCTTTACTAGGCTTTGGCCTACATTTGCTCGAGCACCCTCAGTCTTCCTTTGTTTTATTGGTGCCCGAGTTTCCAGGACATTATCCAGACCAGGGTAGGACCACACCATCCCGTGCCTGCTGTCTCTGGTCTGAACCAACTTCGCTTGCTACTCTATATCGAGGCCCACCTAAGTCCTGCCGGCCCCGGCACCCAAAGGCTCAGCCCGTGGGGAACGAGGGCTGGTATAGGTGAAGTTCCAGTGGCCTCTGCCTATCAGCCCACTCCACCTGCCGATGGTGGGGACCCATAGGGCCTCACCTATAGGCTGTGTCAACCCCACCTCGACCCAAGGGTCCACCTCCGATGCAACAGCAATGGGTCCAATGTATTTAGGAATGTCCTTATGGAATAAGACAATCCTTTCCAATTTATCCAGGGCAGCTTCAAATTCAAAAAAGGGGACATAAAGAACCCATAAGTAGAGAAAAAAAGGAACACAGATTCATTAATTTAATGTTTTACATTTTAATTATGAAGAATTCCAGACAGAATTGTACAAAGTATCACATTATTCATGTTGAACAAATTATTCAATAAAGTTTTATGTTGGAAGACCAGTACAGCATCCTGGCTATTTATTTGACACTTATAAGTTAAAAGGCAAATTTTAAAAGCCCTGAGCATGCTAAAGCCAGGAGATACAAGCACAAGTCAGGCCAAAGTACGCTGAGCAGATTTTATAAGCCACTTGTGTATGCACGTATCTCCCACTATGCGCACAAGTCAAAAATTTTCAAGAAAGGGTGGGGCATGGGCATGGCTTGGGTGGGGTATGGGTGTGTTGAGGAAGACCAAGAGATTTACACATTATGACATAGTGAGGTCCCGCTCTCAACCCATAATACAGCAAGATACACTGAGCCATAGAGCCAGACTCAAGAATTAGAACCTAGAGTGAGGCTCCAGCACAAGAGTGCAGGGAAATCTAAGGCACTGAGACTATATCTATGTCAGGAGCAGACTGAGGGTGGAAGACCTGGTCGCCTAGGCAACCCACCTGCAACAGCAGGCAGGGAATTAGGACCCGGCCAATCCTGGGATAAGCCTTTCCCTGAAACCAAGGCTTATAAACCCCTTCAGCAGCAGGCCAAGCTTTCTGTGGAGGAGATGGAGGTGGACCTAACACTAGTACAGACCTGCACAGATGGGAACTATGAGATGGAATTTGATTAATTCCAAGATGTTGTTATTTAGCCCCAGGAATAAGAAGGCATACATTTGTGTTTGAATTTTGCTTTCTTTTGTTTTTCCTTGCTAAGCTGAGGTTGAGGAAATGCTGTTATACAGCCTCTGGCTGGTAGATCTAGGGATGTGCAGCCAAAATGTTTTCGTTGCATTCGTGATTCGGATTCGTCAGGGCGCAAATGCGTTACATACGGCCGTATGGCACTCCGATGCATTAATACGGCGAGTTAAATTTGTGTCCCAGCTAAAATTAAAATTAACTACAACCCCCCAATCTCCTGACCCCCCCAAGACTTACCAAAACTCCCTGGTGGTCCAACGGGGACTCCAGAAGCCATCCCTCCATTCTCACACCCTCGTTTGCCGGTTTCATCATGGCGCCGATAGCCTATGTCACAGGGGCTACCGGTGCCATTGGTCAGCCCTGTCACATGGTCACCGGCGCCATCTTGTGCTCCTACCATGTGACAGGGGCTGACCAATGGCACCGGTAGCCCCTGTGACATAGTATGGGCAAAGGCTATCAGCGCCATTTTGAGTCCTGGCATCGGCCGGCCGGCGTGCAGGAGGTCGCTCCGGGACCCCCGTTGGACCCACAGGGACTTTTGGCCAGCTTGGGGGGGACGCCGATCGCCTTTGCGCTTGGGGGGGCGCCGATCGCCTTTGCCCTCACTATCAGGTCGATACAGTAAAGTGTGCTCCGTCGGAGCGCACTGTCAGCCTGCTCTGGACGCGTGTTTTCCCTTACCCCTTATTCAGTAAGGGGAGGAAAACACGCGGCCCACCCGCGGCACCTAATAGCGCCCTCAACATGCAAATGCATGTTGATGGCCCTATTAGGTATGCGCGCGCGATTCAGTAAGTAAAATGTGCAGCCAAGCCGCACATTTTACTCTAAGAAAGTAGCGCCGACCCAAAGGTTGGCGCTAATTTCTTCCGGCGCCAGGAAAGTGCACAGAAAAGCAGTAAAAACTGCTTTTCTGTGCACCCTCCGACTTAATATCATGGCGATATTAAGTCGGAGGTCCCCAAAAGTAAAAAAAAGTAAAAAAAAAAAATTTGAATTCGGCCCGCGGCTGTCGGGCCGAAAACCGGACGCTCAATTTTGCCGGCGTCCGGTTTCCGAGCCCGTGGCTGTCAGCGGGCTCGAGAACCAACGCCGGCAAAATTGAGCGTCGGCTGTCAAACCCGCTGACAGCCGCCGCTCCTGACAAAAAGGAGGCGCTAGGGACGCGCTAGTGTCCCTAGCGCCTCCTTTTCTCCGTTTTTCCCGCGTCACCTCATTTAAATACTGAATCGCCCGCACCGGCGAGGGGCCGGTGCGCGCGCCGGGAGAGCGGGCGTTCGTCCGCTCTCCCGCGGTCTTACAGTATCGACCTGTATGTCACAAGTGAGGGCAAAGGCGATCGGCGCCATTTTGTGTCTCAAATTGGTGCCGATCGCCTTTGCGTCTCAAAATGGCGCCGATTGCTTTTGCCCTCACTATGTGTGACATAGTGAGGGGAAAGGCGATCGGTGCCATTTTGAGTATTGGCATCGGACGGCCCCCCAAGCTGGCCAAAAGTCCCTGTGGGTCCAACGGGGGTCCCGGAGCGACCTCCTGCACACCGGCCATCCGATACCAGGACTCAAAATGGCGCCGATAGCCTTTGCCCATACTATGTCACAGGGGCTACCGGTGCCATTGGTCAGCCCCTGTCACATGGTAGGAGCACAAGATGGCGCCGGTGACCATGTGACAGGGCTGACCAATGGCACCGGTAGCCCCTGTGACACAGGCTATCGGCGCCATGATGAAACCGGCAAACGAGGGTGTGAGAATGGAGGGATGGCTTCTGGAGTCCCCGCTGGACCACCAGGGAGTTTTGGTAAGTCTTAGGGGGGTCAGGAGAGTGGGGGGGGGGGGTAAATTTTTATTTAGGAGGCCGAATAAAACAGAAATCTGTTAAATACGTGGGGAGTCGCGATGCGTTTCGCCTCCCCACGTATTTAACAGATAGGACAAAATAAGTTGCGGATTACAACTACATGGAAAACGGATGCACACCCCTAGGTAGATCAACCTATGGGGGAGAGAGTTGCTCTGGGCACCTTCCCAGTACTAGTAGCTAGGAGTTCATAAAGTGATCCTAGACTGGGCCTTTTCCCCCATTCAGGTGTAAATTTTGAAGTGGACAAATTCTCCCATGGAAGTGGGATAGGAAAAGGACTATCCCTTTTATACATGTGACCGTGGGATCCGGTGACCATATGGAAACCGGGTCAGCATTTTGTGTTCTTTCTTTTTTTTTTTGCTATTCATGTTTTTCTTCTTTTGGGAAGCAAGGATAAAGCTGCCTCGTTTCACACCAGCGACCGCCGATGTGACCTTCTTGACTAACCTTACAAAATTGCCTTTTAAAGGCTTGCTCTTGTTTGGGAGCAAGTTGGAGAAGCTGGCCAGTAAGTGCGGTGAATATCCGGTTACTCAGTTCCTGGAGGATAAGAAGCAGTTGCCACTCCCCTTTGGTATGAGGGGTCATCTCAGAGGGTCCAAGCGTTTTTATCCCTACAGATGGACAGCCTTTCAGGGGATTCAGCATTTTGGCAGGTCTCAGTTCTTTCATCCCAGACAGCCCAGGTGAGGAAGGGGCTCAGGCAGTGCATCCTCCCGACCCTCCCAATAAAGGTTTGCCAACCCATCCCCAGGAACAGGAGATAGAGGAACATCTCTCTCTCTTTTATCAGAGGTGTGTCAAGATCGCATCGGATCAGTGGGTCCTATAAGTGATATGAGAAGAATATGAGCTAGAATGTCACAGTGTTCCTTGGGACATGTTCATGATGTTTCCCTGCTACTCCCTGTAAAAGAAGCAAGTGGTGGAGTATACACTGTCAAAGCTCCTCAGTCTGAGGGCTGTGGTTTCAGTACCTATGTCTCAAGAAATTATGGGTCTATATTCTATTTATTTTGTTGTGCCCAAGAAGGAGGGCTCTTTTCATTTCATCCTGGATCTCAAAGGGGTGAACCGTCATTTAAGGGTGACTTATTTTCACATGGACACATTGCACTCAGTGATAATGGCCATGTGGTCGGGGGGATTTCTGACTTCCTTGTATCTGTCTGAGGTTTACCTCCATATTCCTATCTGATTGGAGCACCATTTTCTGCATTTTGCAGTGTTGTGGGGCCATTATCAGTTTCAGGTGCTGCCTTTTGGTCTAGCTACCGCTCCCAGAACATTTTTCCAAGATCATGGTGGTAGTGGTGGCAGTACTTAGAAATTATGGGATCCTAGTAAACCAATATTTAGGTGACTGATTGATTCAAGCCAAGTCTCTGGAGGAGAGCCATCTGGTGACCCACAAAGTGATCTCCATGTTATAGGAGTTTGGTTGGGTGGTGAGCCTAGCAAGAGGAGTCTTCAGCCATCTCATTCATTGGAGTATCTGGGTGAGCAATTTGACATGATACTTTGTAAAGTTTTCTGCCAGAAGCTCATATTCAAAAGTTTAATGTCTCAGGTGCATTTCTTGGTGAGCACTATACTCTAGAGATGTGAATCGGTACCAGACTCATTTCAGGTATCGGGTTTGTAGAACCGTGGGAAGTCTTCGTTTCCCGCAGTTCTCAACGCTTTTTTTTTCAGCTGTCCCGAGCCAAAAAAAAATCCCACCCAGACCCTTTAAATCAAATTATTTAAAATCCCCCTCCCTCCCAACCCCCCCCCAAAACGTTTCTAAAGTACCTGGTGGTCCAGCGGGGTCCCGTGAGCAATCTCCTGCTCTTGGGCCGTTGGCTGCCAGTAAACAAAATGGCGCCAATGGCCCTTTGCCCTTACCATGTGACAGGGGCTATTGGTGCCATTGGCCGACCCCTGTTTCATGGTAGGAGCAATGGCACGGGCCATCCATTGCTCCTACCATGTGATAGGTCTTACTGCACCCTCTCCTCCATGCTCTCTTCCTGTATCCTGTATCCTTGATCTGTGGACACTTAGAGTATCAGACTCTTGCCCTAGTGGACTCAGGAGCAGGAGGTAATTTCATTTTACGATTAGTGGAGCACTTGCGGATTCCCACTACCACCTTGACGTCTCCACTACTGCTATCTTCGATTCATGGAGAGCCCTTACCGGGCGAAGTAACCCAGCTCACCAAACCAGTATGTCTACGGACTGGCGCTCTCCTTTCTGAAACTATGTCCTTCTTTGTTTTAGAGAAGGCCATGCACCCTATAGTACTGGGGCTATGTGGCTGCAGCAGCATATGCCTCAATTCAATTGGGCCACTCTGGAGCTTCCAAGTTGGGGTCCAGACTGCCATGGTAAATGCCTGATGGAGGTCGCTCCTTTACTCTACATGCCAACTACCACATTGATGCCAGGGTTGCTGCCTCAATATGCATCATTTTAAGATGTCTTTTCTAAAGAAGCTGCAGATGTACTACCGCCACACAGACCATATGACTGCGCCATCAATCTGAAGCCTAACACTGAACCACCCAAAGCACGGGTTTACCCTCTCTCTGTGGTAGAGAATAAAGCCATGTCCAAATAAATTCAGGAAAGCCTCCAAAAAGGCTTCATAAGACCCTCCAAGTCTCCTGCTGGCGCAGGCTTCTTCTTTGTGGGGAAGAAGGACTGAACATTGCGTCCATGTATAGATTACAGGGGTCTTAATGAGATAACTGTGAAAGATCATTACCCCTTACCACTCATCTCAGAGCTATCTGACAGACTACAGGGAGCCAAGGTATTCTCCAAGCTTGATCTTAAGAGAGCCTACAACTTAGTTCGCATCCACTCTGGTGATGAATGGAAGACAGCCTTCAACACCCGGGACAGTAATTTTGAATATCTAGTGATGCCCTTTGGCCTGTGCAATGCCCCGGCTGTCTTCTAAAATTTAATGAATGACATTTTGCGGGACCTCCTCTACAAATGTGTCATTGTATACTTAGATGACATCTTGATATTCTCCCAAGCATGACCACTCATCTGGAGGATGTCAAAAGAGTTCTGCAAAGACTCCGTGAGAATCATCTATACGCCAAGTTGTCTAATTGCAAGTTTCACAAGGAATCAGTGCCTTTCTTGGGGTACATCATTTCCAACCAAGGTTTCCAGATGGACCCACAGAAGCTGGAGATAATTAAGAAATGGACACAACCCACTGGTCTAAAGGCTCTCAGACATTTCCTAGGTTTCACCAACTATTACAGAACATTCATCAAGAACTATTCCTCACTTACTGTTCCGCTTACAGCCATGATGAAAAAAGGTGCCAATGTTGCCAATTGTTCTACGGAGACAGTAACAGCATTCTAGAAACTAAAAGACGCCTTCTCGAGCAAGCCATGCCTCTGACACCCAGATCCAACTAAGCCCTTCATCATTGATGTCGATGCCTCAGATGTTAGCGTAGGGGCCGTGCTAAGCCAGGCCGGTGATTCCAAAGCCTTACACCCCTGCTCATTTTTCTCTCGTCGCTTCTCACCAGCAGAGAAGAACTATGGAATAGGAGATAAAGAGCTCCTGGCAATAAAGATGAAATTCGAGGAGTGGCACCCTTGGCTCGAAGGAGCACATCAGATCACAGTCTTTACACACCATAAAAATCTGGAGTACCTCCGCCATGCACAGCGCCTAAACCATAGGCAAGCGAGATGGTCTCTGTTTTTCAACAGATTTGACTTTGTGCTGAAATACCGCCCTGGAGAGAAGAACATCAGAGCAGATGCCTTATCTCACTCCTTCCTCGCTGAGGACATTCCAGATGAACCGCATCACAACATCGACCCGAAAAGTGTTATCTTGGCAGCTACTCACTCTTTACCTAAAGCATTATATTTTCGCTGATGACATTCAGATACTCCTCCCCATCACAGAATCACTACAAAAAACATGGGCACATTGGAACAATTGCTTACAATCCATCAACACTCTGTTATCCAGCCTGAACCTCATACTCAACTCAAATAAAACAGAAATCCTCATCATCTCACCTGACGAAAAAAACCATACTCTCATCAACTCCCAAAGCGCATCTCAATTCGCAAAATCATCCATTAACCACTCCCCTTCCGTCAGAGACTTAGGGGTGCGTCTCAACAATCAATTCAACCTTAAATCCTTCTTCTCCAATACAACAAAAGAATGTTATTTTAAACTTCAAGTACTCAAAAATCTGAAACCTCTCCTCCACTTCAGTGACTTCCGTCTAGTAGTGCAGTCTATAATTCTATCCAAATTAGACTACTGCAACTCGCTCCTGTTAGGTCTACCGATCACAGCTACAAAACCCTTACAGATGGTGCAGAACGCTGCCGCGAGGTTACTCACCAACACAAATAAAAGAGCCCACATAACACCTATTCTCTACAGTCTGCACTGGCTACCCATAAAAGCCAGAATCACATTCAAGACATTATCAATGATCCACAAGGATATTACGGGCACCGCACACCTAAACCTAAACTCGCAACTCCGACCTCACACATCACAAAGACCTATCAGATTCAACTACAAAGGTTCCTTATACGCTCCCCCGATCAAAACTTCACGATCTAAACGAGCACTTTCCTCAGCTGGGCCCACCCTCTGGAACTCATTACCACCGGATCTACGCCAAGAAACCTGTCATATAACTTTTAAGAAAAATTTAAAAACATGGCTCTTCCGGCAAGCATTTCCAGAATCGCAGGAATACTCTGACACGGGCCAAAGAGCAAAAGAGTAAAATTAGTTCACTACAAGTTCCATGACCACACCTCAAGTTCCACAACCGCCCACACCTCTTCAAGGCCCGATTACACCTCATCTGGACAACCCACTTACAACCCACTTGTAGTGAAAGCCACCTTATCTGGACAACCCACTTACAACACACTTGTAGGGAAAGCCTCCCACGTGGATGCACTAATTCTTTAGTTCATGCATTACTGATATCTAAACACATAAACATTGGTCACTGTTCAGCTCATCATTTATTTTTAGTTATCTCCACATGAATCCATGTTATTTGACAGCCCACCTGTTTGATTGTTCCACTTGTGGATGCATTAATTCTTTAGCCCATGCATTACTCATAACCAGGCACATAAACATTGGTCCCTGATACCTGTATATCCCAAATTAACACATCATTTATTCTTAGTTATTCTCTACATGTTTCATGTATCATAACGAGTTACTGTTGTCTTTACATATATATTTTATACTATTCTATTTATTATTTATTTTATTTATTTTATTTCAAGTTAGTTATTTACACCATTATCTATTTTATTACATGTTATTTTCTATATAGATTCTCGTCATTTGATGAGTCACTGTTGTTTATTTAATATTTATTCTCATGTTCTGAAACTCCGTTTATTGTAACGCCTCACCGCAATTGTTTTGTTTTATGTAAACCGACCTGATTTGATATTTGTATCGAGAACGTCGGTATATAAAAATGCTAAATAAATAAATAAAATAAATACCTGCGGGTAAAACCATTGTACCTAACCTAAGAAAAAAGCTGCTAGCATGGGATCACGACTCCAAACTGTCTGGACACCCTGGTCAATGCATAACTCTGTCTAAACTGCAAAGGTTTTACTGGTGGCCCACCATGAAGGAACATAAGAACATAAGAACATAAGAACAGGATGCTGGGCTTGATGGACCAAGAGTCCATCAAGCCCAGCATCCTGTTTCCAACAGTGGCCAATCCAGGCCATAAGAACCTGGCAAGTACCCAAAAACTAAGTCTATTCCATGTTACCATTGCTAATGGAAGATACTTTCTCCTACGTTGCTTCCTGTGTTAATTTTGCCAGACAGAAAACGACATCCGGTCATCCTTCGGGCCTACTTCAACCCTTGCCAGTACCATACGAGCCATGGACACACATTGCTACAGACTTTGAGGTAGATTTACCACTCTCAGATTTACCCTGGCTTACTCACAGCTTTGGAGCTTGCTAAGCTCTTCATCACACACATCTTCCGCCTACACGGCATGCCTAAGCACATAGTCTCCGATCAAGGAGCCCAATTCACAGCTAAGTTCTGGAAGGCATTGTGCAAGAAGTTTGATATTTCTCTCGACTTCATCTCAGCATACCATCCACAGTCTAACGGGCAAACAGAGAGAATGAATAGGACACTCAAGCAGTTCATTCGTGCCTATGTGGGCACCTGCCAGAATGATTGGGCTGAACTGTTGCCCTGGGCTGAATTTGCCATCAAATTTCATGCAGCAACATCCACTGGATCAACACCATTCGAAGTGGTCTACGGACGACTACCATTACCACCACTACCACTATCAGTGTCATCCCTGGTAGCTCAATCTACTGCCAAAGATATTCAACAACTATGGACTCAGACCAAAGAGATGCGTCTTAAAGCAGAACAATAAGCAAAGAAAGGATACGATGTTCATCACTGCAAGGATCCAGATTTCCAGCCTGGTGTCAAAGTCTGGCTATCCACAAAGCACTTAAGACTTAAGCTACCTTTAGCTCGCTTTGCTCTACACTTCGTTGGACTTTCACCCATTCTCCGATGATTATGCAATCTTACTTATAGTCTGAAGCTACCACCAGCATTGAAGATTCATAATGCGTTCCACATCTCACTATTGAAGATAGATGCAAGCCTCCAAGGTTGGGGAGCTCATTGTCTGGAACTAACAGCACAAGGGTGCTGGAATACATAATTGTTTCTCAGGAACATTAATTGTCTGGAAGCCCAGGTGTTCTAGTTGGTGTGCTTGCAGTTCAGCAGCAGACTGCAGGGTCGAGCGGTCTGAATAAAGTCGGACCATGCAATGACGGTGGCTTATATCAATCGGCAGTGAGGAACCAAGAGCCAGCAGCATCTTTCGATGATTTCTGCATTATACATTGCAGGAAAAGACAATGTAAGAGCAGACTTTCTCAGCAGGGAGTGTCTAGCCCCAGGAGAATGAGTATTATCAGACTAGGCATCCCGGATGTTAATGGATCACTGGGGCCTTCCGTTTATAGACCTGTTGGCAACTTCTCGCAATGTAAAACTTCCTTGATTCTTCATCATAGGAGAGATCCGAAGTCCTTGAGTATCAATGCTTTCATGCAGGTCTGACCCAAAGACAAGCTGCTGTATGCCTTTCCTCCATGGCCCATGTTGGGCAGAATGGTTTGAAGGATCAAAGGCCACAGGGGGATGGTGCTCCTGACAGCATTGGCTTAGGCCAGAAGACCATGGTATGCAGATCTGCGAAGATTCCTGGTACAAACTCCCCTTCGTCTTCCACTATACAGGAAGCTGTTAAGCAGAGACCTGTCCTTCATGAAGATCTGGCTCTGTTTTGACTTATAGGTTGGCCCTTGAGAGGGCTTGCTTGTTGAAGCATGGATATTCTTCTGTGATGATTGACACCTTGTTATGAGCTCGAAAATTCTCCACATCTTTAGCTTATGTGTAGGTTTGATGAGTGTTTGAGGCTTGGTGTGAAGATCGAGGTGTTCTTCCTCATTCAGTTAAGACTCCACTGATTTTAGAATTTTTACAGAATGGGTTAAATAAAGGGTTGGCCTTTAATTCCTTGAAGGTACAGGTATCAGCTCTTGCCTGTTTCAGGGGTCAGGTGAATGGTGAATCCTCATCATCTCATCCTGATGTGGTCCATTTCTAGAGGGGAGTGAATTGTTCTCCCTTGCAGTTACTGGTTTCTTTGTGGAGTCTTAACCTGGTGTTGGATTTCTTGGTGGGCCATATGTTTCGACTGCTGATTAGCATTTCCTTGTGATTACTGACCTTGAAAACAGTGTTTCTGATGTTGATTTGTTCTGTGCATTGAATTCCCAAGCTACAGGCCTTGTCTTGCTGGGAGCCGTTCCTTCGGGTGACTCCAGGAGCCATACAGCTGCATACTGTTCCTTCATTCTTGCCTAAAGTATTCTCATATTTTCTCTTGAATCAGTACATTCCCTTGCTGTCCTTGGATAAGGAAAGAGATATGGAAGAATATCACCTGTTGAAAACCTTTAATGTCAAGAGACATGTTGTGAGATATTTGGAGGTTTCTAAACCTTTCCAAAAGACAGATCACCTGTTTGACCTTCTTGATGGAAGAAAAAAGGGTGAACCAGCTTTGTGGAATACAATAGCTCACTGTATTAAGGAGGTGATCACAGACACATATGTGGATGCTGAAAAGCTATTGCCTATTCAGGTTAGGGCTCATTCCACTAGAGCTCAGGCAGTGTCATGGGTGGAGGTTTGATTGTTGACTCCTGTCAACATTTGCCAAGCTGTGACATGGTCCTCTTTACATGCCTTTTCCAGGTATTATTGTCTGGATGTGCTGGCCTAGAAGGATGCAGCCTTTGCACATGTGGTGTTGCCTGGTCTATGGGTAGCCTCTCACCCTATTCAGGAGTAGCTTGGTTAATCCCACTGGTCCTGAATCCATCTATCCACATGCTAGGAAATGAGAAATTACTAGATTGTACGTCATGTGGGGATAGGGAAATACCTATAGTACCTGATTGTAAATCCTCCTTGATGTACACTTTGAAATGCCGAAAAGCAGAATATAAAAATCTAAATAAATAAATACTTACCTGATAATTTCCTTTTCCTTAAGGTGGATAGATGGATTCAGCTTCCTGCCCTGGGCAGGAAGCTGTCTTCTTGTGTGGCTACATGCTACAGGGGATTACTGGTAAGTGTTCATCCAGTCCCTAGACTTGTATGCTTTCATTCTTGCCTGAGTTCAGTGTTTCTTGCTGGTTGAGTACATAAATGGTTGTCTGTTTTTAATCAAGTTTTCGCTGGTCTATCCACAGTTGCTTTTGAAGAGATTACTGTCAAGCTGATGCCACTGCAGGGCTATATATACTGTGTCGTCAGTTTGCTCCATCTCTATCTGCTGTAGAGAGTTGCATAACCCACTGGTCCTGAATCCATCTATCCACCTTAAGGAAAAGGAAATTATCAGATAAGTAATAATTTCTCAATGGAAATCACTTATACCCTCAGCAGTAAGCAATTAATGAACACAAGCAAATTAATTAATTAATTTATTTATTTATAAGGGGCATGGCCATTTAGCATGAGGCAGCCAGATCCCTAATGTGAGAGTCTTCTCTTTAGTCTCAGTTTACTGGGCTCACTTCACTGTCCTGAGTCATAAAAATCGCTTGAACTGCAGCAACTGAAATTTCCACACTCCCCTTTACACTCCCCCTGTGAAGAGAAAGATCAAAATCAGCAACAGTACACTGCCTCTCTTCTTGGCAAGACCATTGCAGCACAGAGAATATTAGAACCAGCCAAATCCAAAAGTTAAACACTCATAAAGTTCTCAGATTCTTCTAGCATATGCTTCTCTATGAAGAGCTAGAGTGGAAATACAGACTGCTTCTTATACATGCTTATACTTTATAGTGGTAGGACATAAGTGTTGATTCATATAGCAGCTACAGACTGATGTTGCACCATGATTTGTCATGTGGCTAATCTCCTTGCCAACTTGCCCTGCCTTGGCTCTGAGAAGGTTCTGACAAGGCAGTGAGGTCACACAAGCAAGAGCTGGTTGGTATGGTTACCAGTTGTTTTTTTTTCTCAGCAGTATACAGCCATAGACTTCAATGTGCCATTGAAATGAATAGGAAACACACAAATGGGATGAATAATATATTTTATGTGAGAGACACCTCCATTAGTTGTTGGTTTTTTTTTTTTTTGGGGCGGGTGTGGGTACAAATTAAACACATTTTGGCACATTCATTATGTTTTTTCTATTTGTTTCAAAAGAATGTACACCTACTGAATATGTCTTGCAACCAATTTTAATTACATTTCTATTTGGCTAAACCAACATATATCAGGAATTTTAGACTGAAAACAAAAAAAGCAGGAGGTAAATTAAGCCTTATATTTTATCTGTTTCTTATACATCTGATGTTGTATTTTGCCCTATCTCTTTTTTTTTGGTCTGTATCTTCTTCCTTACCTCTAATTTTTTTCTCCTCATTTATGTTTTCTTGTTTATTCTTCCTAGCTTTGTCTTTCATCTTTGGCTCCCTCATCCCACTTGCTGTGTTCTGTCACACTGTCCTTCCTCACCCTTTCCAGATTGTTTCTTTCTGCGCCTCCCTGCCTTTGCTCTGTCATGCCTGCTACTTACTGCCTCTTTGAACTCTTCCCTCACTCCATGTGTTTCTTTTGTCAGTCTAAATTCCTCTTTGTGCCTATCTGATATTCACAAAACCTAGGTCCGGTCTATCAATTTCAACCACCTGATAATCAATTCTGAAGATTCTATACCTTAAAGACGGTTTGATACAGTAAAAAAGAAAATTCCAAAATTATTTTTTAATCAGTGAGGGCATTGAGATTTCTACTATCACATTCAAAACATCCAGTCTGTCTACAAAGGTAAAAACATTGAAAATATCTAAACATTTTTTGAAAACATTAAAATGGATGAATTGTGATTTCTATTTCCTTTCTACAGTTGACTTTAAAAGATGATTGCTGAAAACTGTATCATGGAGCTTTAATAATTTTGAGTGAAATCTATGTTGGCTAATAGGAATTCTTTATTATTGAAGGTAAAAATGAAAGGATTAGTAAAGAATATAACTTGGCCTGAAATATGAGTTGGTAAAGATTTACACAGTAATCCAGGAAGTGGAGTATGACAACAAGAGAGCTCCACTGGGCCCTCACATTTCAAAAGTTAAAGTAACCTGTGCATATCTTAAAGCTTTGCAGCTTCTGTTAAAAATTGAAAACCATTCTAGAATGCATTTTAAATCCCTAATTGCGATATTATTTTGAAATAATAGTCTTACACTTGCATCTCATATCCAAGTCACTGTTAGAGGCTTTTGTAACTAAAGATATAATATTAAAGGGGTTAGAAGAGCTATGTATTACTGGTTATGGTATGGATCTTAAAATGTGCTTTTTGAGACCATATTGAAAAACACAATGGTCACATTAACAACTACTGCAGGAAAATTAAAAATCCATGAACATATAACTGAAACACTTCTAAGTTTCAAATAGCCCATGGAAAGGTCAATTAGCAGAGCACAAAGGACTGAGAAGGCAGGAACTGAGGTGTAAGATGTTAGCAACTGAGCTAGGAAAATATATGTTAATTGCCCTGTCCATATCACATGAAAAGAACAAGCGTATTTATAATGCAGAACCAGTTGACTTTTGTCAGAGTAATATCTCAGTAAAACATTTCTACTTTCTAAAATAGAGCATAACCATGTGTCCTTTGGGCATTCTTTTGTTCATAGATTGCTCAAATTGAAAAGGCAGTCATTTTGTTTTGGGGAATTGACTACAAGGGTGATTGCTTTCAGGTGAAGCACTTAATAAATTAAAATTTAGCAAGGTAGATGGGGTGCTTAGGGAGAGCAGCTCTTTAATAACCAAAGGTGAAAAAAAAAACCCCATCCTAGTTATACTTGCTATATATTGGCATATAATTGTATAATTACGGGAGAAAGAAGACTTGTATTGATTAGCTGTCTAGAAAATTGCTTCACTGAACACAAGAGTCATTTCTAAAGATGAGCTCCAAGCATTTTGTTAGACAAGCTAATTGAAATAATTTCCTTGTAAAGAGTTATAGTTCACAACTGTGGCATTTTAGTGATGATGGAGATACTGTAGAAAAATAATTTTAGGAATATTTTTCTAGATCCCCAACTGATGACAGCATTCATAAAAGTCACTGGTTTCAGGCACTCATTAAAAGCCTAGCATAAGACTAATCAATAGGTGATCAAAAGTAGTATCTTCAGAGAAAAAAAAAAAAGATTGTTCCTTGGGTGCAAGAGATGGAAAAGAAACAGGGAGGAATGAGAAAAGGAGAGACAAGAGGTAAAATCAGGGCCACTTGAAGGGTATTAGGCATCATACGTGAATCTTACAGCCATGTACCCTCCCCTTCCCCCAGCCCTGCCCTCCCAATAAACAATAAAAAATGATGCATCTGTAATAAAACAGATTTTGCATGAAACAGGACATTCAACGTGCAATCTTCTGAGGTAAAACCATCATAACATGTACAATATAGAGGGTAATTTTCAAAAGGATTTCAGCGCTTAAAACTGGGTTCTCCCAGGTGAATTTTCAAAGGAGTTACTTGCAGAAATGTAGCATACTATTGTAGCAATTTTTAAAAGCCATTTACATGTGTAAAGTGGACTTATGCAAGTAAATCCTATGGATAATTAAATGACATATATTGTTGAAAGTTTTAAAAGCCCACTAGTACTGGTAAAGAGCATTTGCACATGTAAAACCCCATTTTAAGCAAGTAAATGCTTTATAAAATCAGGCCCTACATGAGTAAATATACTTAGTTTATACATGTAAGTGGGCTTTTAAAAATTGCTACAGTATATGCCATTGAATTGTCTAAATGTTTTTCCTGTATTAAGTGCACTTAATATGAATAAATTATTTTTGAAAATTGATCCAATAGTATGTTACATTTACATGCCTAAACTCCTTTGAAAATTCACTGATAATATTAAAGCTCATTGAATCATGCAGAAAGCTCCATTCTAGAGATCTCTCCACTTATCTCTTTATCACCGCCATCTTCTAAGCTTTCTGCGTCAGTGTCATAGATCTCTTCTTGTAGCCAAGAGAGCCATTTTCTTGCTCTCTATCTGCTTTACACTTCTATTAGCATGGAAATAGATTTTCAAGTCATCTGTTTTTTGCTGCTGTGCCCTGCAATGTGGAGTCGGAGATCAGTAATTAGCAAAATCACTAAAATGTTTCCGATAGATACCCTATTTTCTGGCTCTAATTATACACCCTGGAAGAGCTCACTGCTTAGGTGTCCATCTTAGTTGGTGATGTCACTTCATTCTTGAAGTATTTAATTTTAATGTATAATGGTGTATTTCATTTTATAGGTGTTTGGGAAATTGTTTAAATATCCCGGTGAGTTTTTAATTATTGGATTACTTATTAGATTTATTCTATTTGTCAGATGTTTTTATTTTATTTTTTTTCTTTTTATTAGTATAGTTTTACTATTTTGATTGTTGTGTTATACTCCTAGATTTTATTATTTGTTATTAGAAATGCTGATATTTCTATTTTACCATTGTTGCCATTTTTCTAAATTCTCAAGACATTTTTTGTTTTCATTTTTTGGATATTTATTTCATTTTAAGGACTTTGTTTTCTTTTAATTTTTCATTTTTGGAAATAAAATAGAGTGCATTATTAGCATATAGTACTCATTATTTGCTAATAGTGCACTCTATTTGAAAAAGTGTGCACTATTTTGCTAATTGGGTATTTTACCGCAACGCACATTAAATTTATTGTACCCACATTATTTTCACATCACAAGCTGTATTACTGATCGGACAGGCTTTTATTGCAATTGGTATTTTGGGCTGCTGGTGAAAGAGAGCGAGAGAAGCTAACTAAAAAGTTAACTATTTATACCACTGTATGAGGAGTCATTATGAACTCAGGGTAAGGTTTGGAGGCAGTTTTTCATGCACAGTCATAGGCACGAACAGCACAGTTACCATCAGTGAAGATTTAGCGTGATGATTTGTACCATGTTCTCTCTACCTTGCTTGATGCACGCAGCAAGGTAGAGAGAGAACACGGTACAAATCTATTCTTTCACATTTCATCACTCCAAATCACATTACATCTTCACTGATGGTAACTGTGTTGTTTGTATGTCTGACTGTGCATGAAAAACTACCCCCCAAAACCCAACTCACCCCCTAAACCTCAACCTGAATTTTTAATGCCCCCTTTTACAGTGGTATAAAAAGATCAGATATAAATGAGCCTCCAGAGTGACTCTCTCTCTCTTCCCTCCCTCTCCCCCTTCACGAACTCCAATTCGCGATAAAAATGTTTTCAGCTGGTAACGCACAGTTATCGCAGGCACAATGCACAAGAAAAAGGTTTAGTTATAACCTGCGCTGCTGTGCATTACTTTATTGCACATCACACTAACTGACCCTCATTTCCATTTACTCTACCCAAACTCCTCCCAAACCCTCCCACTTGAATACACATGAAAAATTTGCATACACATTTTGTGATGCAATATTTATTGCATGTGTTTGGGCATTACTGCAGGAGTTAAGGCCCTGATGTCCATGATAATGCCCTAACGTGATTTGATAACTGACCCTCAGAGTGCCATAAAACTTCTGTTTATCCATATTCATGTTGACCTGAATTGTCATGTAAAATGCATTACAAACCAGCACAGTCAAGTAAGGGTTTTCTAGTATCTCAGGAAACAAGATAGGTTATAAAATAAATACATTTCTTGGATTCCTTTGAAGTTAGCAAGATAAAGTGGTAACAGCATTTTTCTTGAAAGTTCAGAAGATCAAACATCTAGATTAACCACCACAGGACTAAGACATTCCAGTTGTTTTGAAAGCTCAATCATAGAAATATGAGAGGTTTAATCAACACCTGTGATTGCCATTTTATTTAAACTGTGATTTAGAAAAGTCACTTAAAATTCAGAAATGTCTTTGTGTTATAAAATGTCTCAATCTATTTTATTTGTTAAGGAAGTACTATGGCACTAATAGTAAAAAGGCTAAGACTGGAAAGTTAAACCACCAAATTGCCCCTTAAACTAAATTATGTGTGTGGTTTAGATAATCAATTGCACTACAACATATGTATTTTTGAATGGTGTATTTATGCAGATAAGGTAGCCATATTTCTCGGCCCATTCTCTTAGACACTAAAAGCAGAGTCCAAGATATTCTTTCTTTTATTCCCTCTCCATCTCTTCTCAATGATAACACATGTTTTTATGCATCAGATCCATTTCATATAATATGACAACTACCAGAAAGAAAATAATTCAATTTGTTTAAACGTTTGCAATTCTGTCATTGGTGTCAAAATCAGAAGAACATAAAAATGAGATCATGAACCATAAAAAAGACTTCTCAATACTAAAGAGTAGGTTTATCTGTCCCTGTATGCGATCTTTGTACTCCATCATGTCACTTGTACACTACCTGAAAATGAATGAGGCCATTTTCATTTTGTTCTGAATGGAAGAAACTGAAAATGGCCACCAACGAAAATACCCCAGACTTTTTGGGTACTTTAGTATTTGTATTATATTTTGAATAACATGCCTCCTGCAGCCCCAATCACCCTCCTGTCTTGCAAAAACCTAACCCCGGGTCCGAGCCTGCTCGGCGAGGCCTCCCTTTGCCTACCTGGGCCTCTCTGGGTCCATCCCACCTCCTTTCAAATTTATCTGGGCTGGGGAGCTCTCAACCTGGCCACTATCTATTCCTTTGCAAAAGCCTACAGGGCAGGAGTGAAGCCCACTTGCTGCTGCTCTGGATCAGGAACTTTAAAAATGTCAACATTGGCCTGGAGGACGGTGCCAAAGTGAAGTAACTTTGGTGCCTTCTTCCAGCTCAGCTGGTACCATTTTGTTGTATGGGGAGGACAAGCCAGACAGGAATGGCACCTGACTGGATTTATTTAATATTGGGAATGGAGCTGTGAGAGACCCCTTTTTTAAAATCGGTTTGGTATTTTTTTGTTTTGTTTCTTTTAATTTTTTTTTTTTGGTTATAAAAATGAACAAAGCTGAAAAAAATAGATAGTAACTTTCAAATGGATGTGTAGGCACACATGTACACATGTGCATTAGCGCAAGTCCAGGGACCACAGCAATTTGATAACTTACACGCACATACGTGCTTATGTTATAAAATAGCCTGGGCGTGCATATATGTGCACCCAATTTTGCAAGTGGGTGTCCTACATGCATGCACATCTCCTGATTTTGATATACTCCCATCATGTGAAGGGATGATTGGATAAGTGAGGGGTGATGAGGGCATGGAGGGGATTGACTGGGTACAAGGGTCATACTATGTCAGTTTTGAGAATATGCATTTCTTCTGTTGCGTTTCCCGGCTGCAGCAGGCCCACGGCCGGCTCCACTCACCCCCAATGCCTGGGTCCCGGACCTGGCCCTTCCTTCTTGGCAGCGGTAGGCAGTCGCCTATGTGCTTGCACTCCTGTCATGCTCCCAGGCTCCTCCGGCAGCTCCGAGGACTCAATATGGACTAAAAAAAAACAACACCCCAACCGTAAATGAAAAACTAACTGGGCCTTACTGCAACTATTTAGTTCTGTAAATTCTGTTATCCTAATATACTTGTAGTGGGGACAAATTGGTGATTCTAGTAGAATCCTCTTTGCAGCTTAAGCTGTAAGAAGGAAAATATTATGGAATAAAAATAATTTGTAAGTAGGGAATAGTGGTAATTTAAAAAATGTGGATTCCATTGCAAGCCTTACTCTCCCAAAAGGATCTTGAAGATTTTGTTGTACAACTGCATACCATTTCAATACTTTGTTAACAGTTCTTGAAGGTAAACACAACGGAAGAAAGTTTCATAATGAGGCATGTTGCAAAAATTAACTAACGTTCACCCTTGAATGAGGTGGGTTTCTGCCTGGTTTGACTTTAGGATTTTTACCCAGATCCACTCAGGAAAATTCTTAAATTTAGCAGAAAATTCATAAATTTGACAGAAATGTGTGAAGTTCGAAGGAAATTCTAAAATCTAAAGCAAACTAGAAATTTCTGCTTCAGATTTTCAGAAATTCTAAAGGAGAATCCAATGAGCCAATGAAATGCATTATGGTTGCTTTAAAAATCTCAAGTAGCTTTTCAGATAACTTTAATTTTCTTTCACAAGAAAATTTCAACAAACATTGAAAACATACCAGATTTTGGTATGATTGTTGAATTGTTAACAAACCTATGCAGAAGAAATTTGAAGATCTCTACTCATAATCTAGGTTTATATCGTATAGCCCTTCACTTCCCTATTTTATGTATGAAATATTCCTTAAAAGGTAAAAATAAACTAAAATAAATGAAAACACATGGCAAAATGGCAAATAGTTCACATATTTTGCCATTGCATTTGCACATATTGGGGCAGATTTTAAAAGCCCTGATTGCATAAATCCAGCTGGATTTATGCGCGCAGGGAGGTAACGCCTGCCAAGCCTATTTTGCATAGGCCCGGCGACGTGCGCAAGCCCCGGGCTTGCATATGTCCCAGGGCATACATATGTCCCAGGGCTTGAAAAAAGATGTGGGCGGTCTGGGACAGGGTGGGGGCGTGGCCAGAGGCCTCCATAGGGCCTGTAGGCAGGGGGATTGTGCGCCGGCACTCAGCCGGCGCGCATAAGCTTCAGGCAGGCACAACTTGAACAACAAAGGTTGGGGGGGGGGGGGTTTAGGTAGAGCTGGGGGTCGGGTTAGGTAGGGGAAGGGAGGGGAAGGGAGGGTAGAAGGAAAGTTCCCTCCGAGGCTGCTCCGAAGCAGCCTCGGAGGGAACAGGGAAAGCCATTGGGGCTCCCCTAGGGCTCGGCACGCGCAAGGTGCACAAGTGTACACCCCTTGGCCACGCCGACCCTGGATTTTATAACATGCGCGCAGGTGCGCACGCATGTTATAAAATTGGGCGTAGATTTGTGCACGCCGGGTTGTGCGCACAAATCTACGCCCCTTTTAGCTTGGAAAGCAGTCTTAGCAAAGTTTTTCAGCTTTGGAAAAAATTACATTTTAGTTTATACTTTTATGCTTGTAAGGTTTTATTTAAATTATATTTAATGAGTCGCTGAATTGCTAAATTATACAAAACAGGCAATTAACTATTAATGGTGAAATTTAAAAGCCCAGTATGTGCCAGAATTAGGGGATGCTCGAAGAAGTCAGGCTCATGCTCGCCGACCGTTTGTTAAAAAGCTTTCATATATGAGTGTGAATGCCTCAGAATGCACATTTCAAAAGTTTTCAAAAAGGGACAGGGCATGGGTGTGATTCCTGGTAGAACATGGGCATTTCAAGGTCTGGCCAAGAGATGTACTTGTAAATTCTTACTTGCCCCAGTGCAAGCCAGGGTTACCTGCTGCCTGACTTTACAGATGATGTGTAAGTTATAAAATAAAAGGATCAATTCATTTCTGAGGGGTTTAAAGGGTCTACGGTAGCTGGGGAGAGTTTAGGAAATCAAACCGGTGGGGGGGGGGGGGGGGGGGTGTTGGAGGACCTAGCGGTTAACTGGGTGAACCGGTAGACAAACTGGTAAACTGGGTACGGCATAGGAGCAAGCCCCTTTTAAAATCTCACAACCAATGTGGTAGAAGCAGGATTTGTGCACTCTTGTGCATGCCCACTTAAAATTAGGAGCACATGTGCGTGAGATCAGACTACTTTATAACATGTGTGCATATACATGCACAAGTTATAAAATAACCGAGCAAATATGCGCCTAGGCACCAGTTTGAAAGTTACTGTCTACTGTATTTATAAAAAGCTTGTATCAATTGGTCACACTGACATATCTGTCTGTGGCTCCCAGGTGACACCCTGGACACTGCAAGATGCACTGTACAAAAACAATATGCTCTTTCTGTGAAGATCTGTTTCTCAGGCACCCTTAAGAACATAAGAACATACCATACTGGGTCAGACCAAGGGTCCATCAAGCCCAGCATCCTGTTTCCAACAGTGGCCAATCCAGGCCATAAGAACCTGGCAAGTACCCAAAAACTAAGTCTATTCCATGTTACCGTTGCTAGTAATAGTGGTGGTTATTATCTAAGTAAACTTAATTAATAGCAGGTAATGGACTTCTCCTCCAAGAATTATCCAATCCTTTTTTAAACACAGCTATACTAACTGCACTAACCACATCTTCTACCAACAAATTCCAGAGTTTAATTGTGCGATGAGTGAAAAAGAATTTTCTCCGATTAGTTTTAAATGTGCCACACACTAACTTCATGGAGTGCCCCCTAGTCTTTCTATTATCCGAAAGAGTAAATAACTGATTCACATCTACCCGTTCTAGAACTCTCATGATTTTAAACACCTCTATCATATCCCTCCACAGCCGTCTCTTCTCCAAGCTAAAAAGTCCTAACCTCTTTAGTCTTTCCTCATAGGGAAGCTGTTCCATTCCCTTTATCATTTTGGTCGCCCTTCTCTGTACCGTCTCCATCGTAATTATATCTTTTTTGAAATGCGGCAACCAGAATTGTACACAGTATTCAAGGTGCAGTCTCACCATGGAGCGATACAGAGGCATTATGACATTTTCCGTTTTATTCACCATTCCCTTTCTAATAATTCCCAACATTCTGCTTGCTTTTTTGACTGCCGCAGCACACTGAACTGACAATTTCAATGCGTTATCCACTATGACGCCTAGATCTCTTTCTTGGGTTATAGCACCTAAAATGGAACTTAACATTGTGTAACTATAGCATGGGTTATTTTTCCCTATATGCATCACCTTGCACTTGTCCACATTAAATTTCATCTGCCATTTTGATGCCCAATTTTCCAGCCTCACAAGATCTTCCTGCAATTTATCACAATCTGCTTGTGATTTAACTACTCTGAACAATTTTGTATCATCTGCAAATTTGATTACCTCACTTGTCGTATTTCTTTCCAGATCATATGTTAATCTTTCTTTCCTCGCTGCTCCTTGTTATCCCCCTCCCAGTTTCGCTTCCCCTGTTAACATGTATTTTCAAGCCTTTTTGTTCAAATGTAAACCGGTATGATGTCCCCACTAATACCGGTATATAAAATTTTTAAATAAATAAATAAATAAATAAATATATTGAAAAGTAAGGGTCCCAATACAGATCCCTGAGGCACTCCACTGCCCACTCCCTTCCACTGAGAAAATTGTCCATTTAATCCTACTGTTTCCTGTCTTTTAGCCAGTTTGTAATCCATGAAAGGACATTGCCACCTATCCCATGACTTTTTATTTTTCCTAGAAGCCTCTCATGAGGAACTTTGTCAAACGCCTTCTGAAAATCCAAGTACACTACATCTACAGGTTCACCTTTATCCACATGTTTATTAACTCCTTCAAAAAAGTGAAGCAGATTTGTGAGGCAAGACTTGCCTTGGGTAAAGCCATGCTGACTTTGTTTCATTAAACCATGTCTTTCTATATGTTCTGTGATTTTGATGTTTAGAATACTTTTCACTATTTTTCCTGGCAATGGTCAGGCTAACCGGTCTATAGTTTCCCAGATCGCCCCTAGAGCCCTTTTTAAATTTGGGGGTTACATTTGCTATCCTCCAGTCTTCAGGTACAATGGATGATTTTAATGGCAGGTTACAAATTTTTACTAATAGGTCTGTAATTTCATTTTTTAGTTCCTTCAGAACTCTGGGGTGTATACCATCTGGTCCAGGTGATTTACTACTCTTAAGTTTGTCAATCAGGTATACTACATCTTCTAGGTTCACCGTGATTTGGTTCAGTCCATCTGAATCATTACCCATGAAAACCTTCTCCAGTACGGGTACCTCCTCAACATCCTCTTCAGTAAACACCGAAGAAAAGAAATCATTTAATCTTTCCGTGATGGCCTTATCTTCTCTAAGTGCCCCTTTAACCCCTCGATCATCTAACAGTCCAACTGACTCCCTCACAGGCTTTCTGCTTTGGATATATTTTAAAAAGTTTTTACTGTGAGTTTTTGCCTCTATGGCCAACTTCTTTTCAAATGTTCTCTTAGCCTGTCTTATCAATGTCTTACATTTAACTTGCCAACGTTTATGCATTATCCTATTTTCTTCTGTTGGATCCTTCCTTAATTTAAGTATACAATTTTGCTCTTTTCCACTTTTGTTTGGATATTCTGCCTACAATTAAGGGTGTGCAGGAATTAAACAATTATTTCATTTTTTGGTTCATATTCAGGAATTTTGTTTCGTGGAATGTTGATTCATTTCATTCATTTATTAAAAAAAAAAAAAAGCCCATGCCTCCCAAGGTATTCTGTCCCTACCACCCATCCCTCCCACCTTGAAAATTGCTGGGGCCAGGATCCCCTCCTTCCCACTTATCTGATCCAGTGGAGATCTTCCAGCAAGGCTTAGGCCAAGACCAAAGTCACAGCCTTGAATAGGTCAAGGCTAAGGTAGGTAACCATGATCTTAGCCTATGCAAGGCCAATGCCTTAGCCTAGGCCAGAAACCCAATGTGGCCCATCCCTGAGGCCTGGTCCTGACACCAGGGCATCAGTCTAGACCCAGGCCTGTAGTCTGAGGGTGGGGCAGGTTTTGTCCCAATGCCAAAGCCCGCCCTGACCAGATGTTTTAAACAAATTATATAAGTTTAGTTTCATTCAAGGGGGCCCTCAATTAATTTCAGGTCCTTCCAAATGAAACACATTTCTCTTATTTGTCGCATTTTGCAAATTAATTCAAAACAATTATACATCCCTACCTGCAATCATTGCATACTAGTGGGCTGAATCAGAAGTTTGAGTGGTCTTCCCTTTTCTGATTTTTTTCTCTTTATTTTAATATCTATTTCTGTATATTTATTTTTTCTTAATGCTGTAGATTTATTTCTGAATTGTCACTCATTATAACAGGTATATTTTTATATGGTTTTCTATTATCCTTGATTCTTCATCGGATTGTGGGCTTGGATTATGTGACCTCCTGGCACTGACATTGAACCCCTTTTGACAGGCATTTTCAGCTCTTCTTTGATTGGCCCTTTTTTATGGCTGTTTATTGGCTGGTTCAGATCATGTGAATTTTTGTTGCCAATTCCAAACTTACTTTAGTTCCTAGTTTCTAGTGTGCACCTCTGTACTGCTAAAGATCTTTCAAGGATTTGTTATTTCATTGACTTCTGCAGGTCTGTATCATTGCTATATCATTGTATAGGGACATGATGATGTGGGTTTATGTTATCCTTTTTGAGATACTTACTTATAGATTTTTGCTTGTATCATAGTTCTTTGTCCATCCCATTGCAGCTTGTCTGTGAAACACATGTGTCTGAGGACAAATTAAATAATAATAATGACTGCTCTACTTTTATTCTCAACTTTTGGGAATAATATTTTTTATTTCTTGTACCTCTTCACTTTATTTCCTTTCAAATGACTTGTGAGGCCTGATCTCTTCCACTTTCAGCTTTGGATTTAAAAATGTATATCACTTGTGAACCAGACAATCTGAACAATGCCGGGAATTTTTTCTAATATGTCCTGTCTGCAAAATCCTATCTCTCAGGATCCCACACATAGGCACAGGCAGGCACAAACACACAGCAGGCAAAAACTCTCTGTTATGATTCTGCACTTACCTCCTGCGCTGCGGAGGTAAGTGCAGACTTTAATCTTAAAGGAGACTTTAATCTTCAGGTCGGCTTGGAGCCATGCCTATCGGGACCCTCTTGCGGCAGGTAGTGCTGCCGATGCTCTCTTCAGCTTCACGGCCTGGAGGTCACAGTCCCCAGGCTTTCCTGGTGGCTGGAGCCGCCCTCGGTGCTTCCTGCAGTGGCAGGAGCCGCTGCTGACATTGGGGCCTGTATAGAGGCCCGGTTTTTCCCTGCACTGCTCCTGCAGCATGGCTGCTGGCCATGGTTCTGCATACTTCCTGCTTCCTGTCTCCTAGGGCGTGGGCCGCTCCTCCTTCATAGATTTAAAGGGCCAGCCTCCTGGACTTCTCCTAGGGCATTTCCTGATCTTCTGCTCTATATAAGGGCCCAGCTTCCAGTCCTTAGTGGCCTTCTCAAGGAGTTAGTTTGTCTCAAGGACTTCTCGTCTGCACTCCTGCTGGTATTTCCTGCTCTTTGTGGGATCTCTCATCGTTCTTCATGTTCCTGGTCTCTTCCTGATGTTTTGTGGTTTTCCTGATGTCTTGTGGTCTTCCTGATGTTCCTTCCTGATGCCTCGTCTCTGCTTCTGCTTCTGCTTCCTGGACCCTTGGTTCCTCATGGCTACCTTCTCTGGCATGTCATGTCGTGTCTCATCACCTTGTGGCATGGGCCAGCCTTCTCGTCTCGCAGCACTAGTCTCCGAAGGGTCATCTTCACTTTGAAGCCAAATCTCGTCTTGGTCCCATATTTCATGCCTTAAGCCAAGTCTCGCCTTGCCCCCTTCCCTTTGCTCGAAGTCAAGTCTCATCTTGGTCCCTTACCCTGGAATTTGTCTCGGCCCTCGGATGTTCTGGTGGCTACACCATCTATGCCTAAGACTCTGATTGAACCTGTGCCATTCCAACGTGGACCGCGACCAGCCATGGGCAGCTGTGTAGGGCGTGCCTTGGTACAGGCTTCTACTGAATCTTCACCATGTTCTGGCTTCAATTACCATGTATTCGTCTGGAGTCTGCTTCACACTCAAGCGTGGTCTGCGACCAGTCCATGGGCTATGAGCTGTCACGCTGCATTGCAGCCTCAAACCAGTACTTGTTTCTAAAACCTTGATCCTGAATCTTCGTGCTCAAGGTTCTTGTCTGAGTCTTCACATCTCAAGCTTCTCGTCTGAGTCTTCACGCCCCAAATCTCCTGTCTCAGCCTTCATATTCCAGAGCCTTCTTCTGCCCTTGTCTCCTGTCTGGCCTGCTGCCATTGCCGTTCCCAGCAGCAGGTCCAAAAGGGCTTGGAGTAGTCAGAGGAGCACTCGGAGACCAACCAAGGTTGATTGGTCTCACTGAGGTATGCAGGTCGGCAGGGGCCTGGGCTTGGTTTCGATCCAGATATGGATTTGCCTCACCAGCGTCGGTGTTTCCCCAGAGCTCCTCTCTGGGTTCACCAAGGTCCAAGGGCACACATCTCCTATTCTTGCACAGCAGCTGCTCATGGCATCTCTTGCTACATCTAGCCAAAGCCTGCATGCACATAACAGATGGCTAAGGCCTCCCAAGGCCCCCCCTTTCTGTAATACACACACTGGCACACAAAATAAAAGCACATAGGCACACAAGACAGAGGCAGATAGGCACAGGCCCCTTACCCTACACACACACACACACACACACACAATACCCAAACATACATATACACACAAGCCCCACACACACACACACATACCCACACTCAGGGTCTCATTCACATATATTAACACCCAGGCTCCCACTCAGACATACATTCACATGTAAGACATATTCTAAAGATACCTCCAGACACCTGGTTCAGCTGCCATAGGATGGGGTCCGTGGCAGCCTGCTCCTTCTTTAGCCAGCATGGGATGCAGTTCTACAGTGACCCACTCCTTCTTTGTCCTTCATAGGATGGGAAAAACGGTGTCCATTATATAGGCTTCTTCTGTTGTGTGAGCCTAAGGCCTAAGTGGGTATGCCAAGCTCACCTTAAGCCACTTTTCTGTATTGTTAAGTGGTTAAAAACAAGAAACAAAGTAAGACTAATTTATCAGTTCTCTCAGTGGAGGACAGTAAATAGTGCAGTGTGTTAGAGTGCCCTAGAGATCTACACTGGAACCGATCAGCATCATTTGATACAGATAGCAACAGTAGGCTATATTTTTAAAAATGTTTCACTGTGATTTGTCTTCTGTGTTGTTTCTTTGTCAAAATGCCCTGACTCAGCTCTGACAAGTTGGTGAGGTCACATAGGGAAGGACTGATTATTATAGTTACATGCACTTGTTTATTGGGACAGAGAACATCCATAGACTTCAATGGGCTTTAGAAATGAATGGAAACATAAGCAAATGAGAAAAATATTGTTCATTTTATTTGTGGAATCTCTTATTAATTTTATGGATCCACAAATGAAACAAATAGGGTCTCATTTGTTACATTTTACCCATTTGTTTCAAAAGAATGTACATCCCTACTGTCTATTCACATATCTGAAGATGAAACAGAGGTTTTCTACTTGTATTTTGGTTTCTACAGGAAGCTAGTGCAATTTGTGTAGGATGGGACTAATGTGGTTAGTTATTTTGGACCCTACCAGATTTCTGGTGACAGTGTTTTACAGGAGTTGGAGGCATTTCAAATCGAAATGAGAGATGCCATTCTGTAGTACAGGAGTCAATTTGAAAGGTGTTTAGCACATGGATTACTTTAGCCAGGAAGTGCTGAATGAGGAAGTTGCATAGTTATTTAATCTAATGAAGATATACAAAGAAGGTTCTTACTATCGTATATCTAGATTCATCATTTTGCTATAAATTTCACTAGAATAGTGCCAGTGATAAAAAAAAAAAAAAAAGGTGTGGTTTGGGTAATTTTCCAGATACAGCAATGCTATTTTAGCACAATGTGTGTTAAATTTATTGCACCAGTGATATTTTCACATTGCAAGCTGAGAAGTGCTCAGACAAGCTTTTTTAACATTTTGGAGAGAGAGACTTTGGGCTGGATTCACTAATGCCGCAAGGCATAGTAAATCCCGCAGTAACGGGGGGCGGGGAGGCGAAGTGGGGGGCGGTCCTCAGCTAGCCGGCAGCGATCGCACCTCTGCGGTGTGATCACTGCCGGTGTCACGCAAAATAACTACACAATAAAAAGTGTAGTAATTTGGCGCGAAACTGACAGCGATAAAGGTGCTTTCCTTTCGCTGTTGGCGCAGTCTTCACAGCATCAGCCCCAGTGCCGCCCTGACTCCTCCTCTTCCGGGGCTGACTCCGCCCAAGCTAGCTATCGCACGCTTGTGCTAGCTATCGCACGCTTGTGCTAGCTATCTAGCTATCGCATGTATGCTATAGCTTTAGAAATTAACCCCCTTTATAAGGCTCACATATAAGTAAACTCACAAAATGTTAAACACCTCTCATTTTCATAATCTCTATCCAAACTCCTCCCTTTTGACTAAATAAAATTTGCATATGCATCTCATGATGCATTATTTATTGCATGCGTTATGGCCCTAACACTCATGATAACGCCATAACATAATTTGATGAATGACCCTCTTTGAGATGTGAGCTTCCATTGAGAGATTATGGTCAAGTTGTACCCCTGAGGCTTCGTAGGGACTGTTTTAGCTGGAGAGATGTTCCTGACAGAGAAGGTAGAAATAGCAATGGATGCCCTTGGCAGCTTAGCCAGAGGAGTTTAGATTTGGAGGGGTTTAGTTTAAGCTTATGATTGCTGAGCTATTGTGCTACTGCAGTAAGAGTTACTAAGATTGTCGATAGAAGAGGCATAATTGGATCCTGTCTTGACACAAAGTCAGATGTGGCATTCAATTTTGAAGGATTGTATAAAGTTGAAGATTGGACAAATACAGATATTGAAAAGAGATGAGGAGAGAACAGAATCTCTGGCAGTCCACAAGAGAGGGGTTTTTGTTTTGTTTTTTTGAGAAGAAAGTGTGCTGGCCCATGAGATGAATTGAATTCTATTGGATAGAAAAATTCAAACCATTTGAAGGCAGTGCCCCCAATGCCAATGCTCCATAAGCACTGCAATAGCAGACTGTGATTGACTATATCAAAGGCTGCAGAAAGATCTAATAAGACTAGGATTGATTCAGCCCCTTGGTCTGCATTTAGATGAATGCTTTTAGTAACAGACAAAAGGACAGATTCATTTCTGTGACCTTTCCTGAAGCCAGATTGGTGAGAGTGTATGATGTTTCCCTTTTCAAGAAAGTCTAGATGAGGGAAGTGGACCTCTTTTTCTACTAACTTCAGAATGGTTATTGTGATCAATTAGTTTAGATAAAGCAGAACTAAACAGGGTGAAAAATGTGATGATATTCCATGCTTACAATGGGCTTATTGGGGTGGATTTTAAAATGGTTACGCACGTAATATATGCATGTAACCCTTTAAAACCCCTCCTGCATGCGCCGAGCCTATTTTGCATAGACCCGGTGACGTGCACAAGGCCCGGTACGGGCATGTCCCGGGGCTTGAAAAAAGGGGCGGGGAGTGGGCAGGGCGGTCCGGGGATGGGACTGAGGCCTCCGGCACCAAGGACGTGCTGGGGGATCACACACAGGCTCTCGGCCGGCACGCGCAATCTACGCCTGCCTCCAGCAGGTATAAATAAAAAAATAATGTTTAGGGGGATTTAGGTAGGGCTGGGGGGCGGGTTAGATGGGGAAGGGAGGGGAAGGTGGGGGAAGGTTGAGGGGGGGCAGAAGGAAAGTTCCCTCTGAGGCCGCTCCGATTTTGTGCACCCCCTTGTGTGCGCTGACCATGGATTTTATAACATGCGCGCGGCTGCACGTGCATGTTATAAAATTGGGTGTGGATTTGTGCGCACTGGGTTGCACGCACAAATCTACGCCCGCGCGTAGATATGAAAATCTGGGTCATTGTGTTTATTTATTTATAATATTTATATACTGCATAATCTGTATAAAAACAATAAAGTCAAATACTCATAACATTTAAAACAAATTAAACAATTTTATTGACACTTTTACAGAATGTTGGATGTAGTGTTGAGTGTTGTGTTTGTTAAGTCAAAATTGATTTTTACCACAGGAGTGTTTGATTACAGTCTCCTTAGATGAGAGAATTATGACAGCATGTATTATGAAAACCCTTTAATGGCTTTATGTGTTTGAGGGAATTTTCTTTCCAACTCTGTATTATGTTTCATTTTGGTGTTTGCTTTGTGGCATTCCTGGGACCTTGTTCTAATTTCTTCATAGAAATAGATTCATATTTCTTTGACTCTACTCCTATTGTTCCAGCAGAAATGTACTTATACAAGACAAATCCATTTTAAAATGAACCATTTCACAGACTGCTCAGTTTCTTATTTACTCAACTTTCCATTATGGAGCTCTGTGATTCAGCATTTACAATGTACATTCAAGGTCACACAAACTTTTATTAAACATGCAATAATTGATGTAGTAAGCCAAACTAGTAATTCATCTTCTAATTCACCTAGAAACAGTACTATTCATTGTTCAGTAGGAGTGGCTCACATATTTTCTATTGGTTTCGATCAGCAATCCTTATATAATTTTAACCTTGTCTCAGGCAAGAGTAAAGGGCTTGCATGCAAATCCAGAGCTGAATCCATGGTTCACTTCATTTCCCAGTGTAGTTTTTCCATTAAGGGGAAGGATAAACCTCCAAGGTTGACATGACGATATTAGGTTTGCTCTAAGATGGTAACTTGAAACAGGTATGAGGCTGCACATGTGCAAACATTTGCCGGCTCGCGTCCAGAGACGCAGCCATTTTGTAGCATACACGCATATATGTGCCCATTTTATAAAATAATCTGTGTGCACATGTGCGCACAAATTTAACTGGGCAAACATGTGCGCATGAATCTCTCTTCCACTGCGTAACCGAGGGGATTTTAAAAGGGACACACATCAACACCATTGCCGGTTTCACCTGTTCATTCCCAGTTCACCTAGTTAAGGGATAGGACTTCTCAACCTCCCTAGTTTAATAGTCTCCCTTTCCCCCTGTTAGCTCTGACCTTTAAAATCCCACTGTCTAGCCTAGATTTTTTTTATTTTATTATTTGCACGCCATCCATAGCAGTAATAAAGGTATGCGGCAGGGGACCCCGGTGCAGGCCTGTGTGCATAACTATTTATGCTGTCAGAAAGGGCTCTGAGGATTAAGGTGTTGGACATCTGATGCAGAGGCCCATCGTTCTTTCTGAGCTTTCCCTCGAACCAGGTACTTGCTCCTTAAGGGCCTATACATACCAGCTCCTGGGCTTCATTGGGACATTGTGTGAATGTTACCATCTGCATACCCTGCCTACTCACTATATCTCAGTCTCTCCTCAGTTCAGCCTCCAGGGATCACTGTTCCAGTTTCTGAGGGACTACAGTCCAGCCGGGCTTACCAGCTCACTACTGCCACCTCTGGTGGTTCAGTATACTGTCTAATAAAAGAACTAGTGTGTGTCTGTCTCCTAACTCTGAGCCTGACCGGTGGTCCCTCTTGGGTCATCTGCCACTGGTCTAAGGATCCACCCTCAACTCTCATATATAACAGAGCCTTAATAACAGATTGCTAACTCCTATCTGATTGCTGCTCCCATCAGCAGCAGATTAATAACAGACAGAAAGTTGGCATTTACACGTTCTTTCTCAGACCTATGCCATATATGAAAATCATAAGCTTATAATGGCATGTATCATCATGTTAAATGGGCATTGGTATCTTTCATTGTGTGGACCCAATTCAGAGGAGAGTGGTTGGTTACCAACTGGAACTGTTTCCCCAGTAAATAATACCTAAGAGTTTCCACTGCCCACCTTTTGGCCAGACATTCCTTATCAAATCTGGTATACTTTCTTTCATGAGGTAACAACTTCCAGCTGAGGTTTAGTATGGGATGTTCTATAACTTTGTTTTCTTTAGACAGCACTGCTCCCAAACCAAGCACGGACATGTTCATTTATAATATAAACCACCTATTAAAGTTGACTCGGAGGGTGCAGAGAAAAGACCGTGGTTCAACTACCTGAAGCTGTGGAGAGCGGAGCAGGGAAATTCTCTGCTGCCTGGGACCTCCAGCTGACTTGCCGACGTCGCGATGTGAGGGGCGGACCCCCGATGCCGATCCCGGAAGTAACCCTTAAAAGCGGGACCTCCCGGTATACGAGCTGAGGGTGCAGAGAAAAGACCGTGGTTCAACTACCTGAAGCTGTGGAGAGCGGAGCAGGGAAATTCTCTGCTGCCTGGGACCCTCCAGCTGACTTGCTGACGTCGCAACGTCCCTCACGTTGCGGACCCCCGACGCAGATCCCGGAAATAACCCTCTTAAGTGAGGGGTACAGTGGCGCGCCGCAGAGCCGGCGTGCCGCTGAAGCCGCGCGCGCTAAAGGGGCGCGCGGCGAACCGGCTTTGCCCGGCTTCGCCCGGAGTCGTCGGACGTCGAGGAACATCTAGGTAGACCCGTTTAAGGTATTAAATTATTTCCTTTGAGATATTGTTTTCTCTGTGGACCATCTACTGCTAGTGACTTTTGGCGTCATATAGACTAGGAGAAACCGCGGTTTCCTAAATTGACTTGACATTATGCCGCCAAAACGCAAAGGAAAAGTGCGGGTTTTCCCCTCACTACCTATGCCATCTCCAATTCAACAGGAAATTAGTAGGTTTCTCCTTTCTCCTGCCTTAAATGAGGGGAAGTCTAAAGACTCTGATGTGCCACTCATCCAGGGAGGGCTGAGTGTGCCTACAGATGAGGCTTCCCTAAGCCCCAACATCGCTATACCCCCAGCACAAAGACCTGCGGAGATAAGTCCCATTGGGACTATTGTAGAAGATATCATAGAGGGAGCCTCTGCTAACTTGGACATAACTTCAAAAAGTGTAGAAGAAGGAGCCTTGAAGTTAGAAACTCCTTTGGGAGTGAATTTAGATCAAATAGCCCAAGAGAATAGTTTAGGCTTACCTCCCCGCCCAGCAGTGGTTACTCTTGACTCACTTTGGGGAATGATGGAAGGAATGTATGTTAATATAAAAGGGGTAGAAAGGAAAGTAGGTAGTCTAATAATAGGTACTCAACAAGACAAACTGCAGACAAAGAAACAAATTAAGGATTTAGAGGGCAGGACAAAAGAATTAGAGAAGTCCCAAAAGAGCAATATGGAATTCCATGTGGCTGTTGTAAAAGACAGAGATGTAATCTCAAGAAGATTGGAATCACTGGAGAATAATGCCAAGAAATTTAATTTAAGAATTCGAAATTTTCCAAGAGTGATTGGGGAGCCACCCTATATCACTCTTAAAACTTTGATTTCAGAGATTCTTGGCTCTACCTCCAGTGAAAAAATTTCAATAGTAAATTGTTACTTTATTCCCAATAAAAGAAACCCAAGTGATAGATTAGAACAGCCATTTCAAGGAGATTTGATGAATTTTCTCGAATCTAGTGCCCAAATAATTGATTGGGGAACCCCTTTTGGTAAATTTCTCTATATATGATGATATTAATAAAATTATGAAAACCTATTTCCAAAAATATCCTGTCAATTTCATGGGTAAACAGATTAAGATATTCCCTGATTTAGCTTTCATAACACAATTACGTAGGAAAACCTTCTTGGCATTACGACAAGAGGTAATTGATATGGGGTTTACTTTTACCTTGAGGTTTCCGTGCAAGTGCGTCTTAAAAAAACAGAATGATATATTCATCTTTTTTTCCCCTGATCAACTTAAGAGTTTTATAGAGCAGAGGAAAATTCCAGCCTCTTCACCAATTGAGTTAAGTTAAATAAAAAGAAAATAGATAAGCAGATATATGAGCCCTATCTTAACAATTTCTTGTTTAAGACTCCCGCTGTATTTCAGTAACGAGCAGTGTCACCCTCACTTTTGTTTAATACTAATGAGTCTGGATATGATTAATATGTTTATTGTTATAAGCTTAACTTCACAGATGTTGAAAGTATAGAATGTTCTCTTTTTGTAAATTTCTTGTTTGTAGTAACCATACCCAGATCATGTATTTCCAATGCAAATTTATTGATTTGTTTGAATTATACTTAAAATGATAAATAAAATATTTAAAAAAAAAAAAAATGTCGACTCCTTTCAGAACATGTTTGCTACACAGTGTGGCCTTTAAGGCTTCAAAGGCCCCCTGAGTGTCGGGTGTCCAGAGAAATTGATTAGATGTATTTTTTTCAACATCTCATTGAGGGGGGTAGCTAGGCTAGTGAAGTGGAGTATAAAATGCCTATAGTACCCTACTAACCCTAAAAAGGTGCATATCTGTTTCTTAGTCTGTGGTCGCTTATAATCCTGGATACTTGCAACTTTATCTATCAGCAGGCGTACTTGCCCCTGACCCACAACATGGCTTAGATATTGCTCTTTCCTCTGTGCTATCTTGCACTTTTTCATGTTCATGGTTAATCCAACCACCACTAATGACTTTAACTGCCTCTACTCTGGGAAGGTCTGACTCCAGCTTTTAGAGTGGATGACAATATTGCCAATGTACGTGGCTGCATACTCACAATGGGGCTGTAACCCTAAGTCAACCATACGTTGTAAGCTGGTGGTGGCAGCTCCATGAAGGCCGAACAGCATTCTAGTAAATTGTAATGTCTCCTTGGGATGACAAAAACAGTTTTCTCTTTGGAGGATTCTTCAAGAGGTATTTGCCAATATCCTTTGGTAAGATCGAGAGTGGTTATATATTGAGCTTTTCATAGCCATTCCACTAGCTTGTTTACTCAAGCATTGGGTAGGTATTGAGCTGTGGCACTGTGTTCACTTGATGGAAATCAATACAAAATTGCAATGACCCATAAGTTTTGGGTACCATCACAATTGGGCTACACCAAGGACTGGAGGATTCCTCTATGATTCCTAACTGCAACATCTCATCTACCTGCTTGTTCACTTCTTGCCTGGCATAGGGTAGCTTATACAGACGCTGATTCACTATGCAACCCTGCTGTGTCAAAGTCTGGTGGGTAATAAAGTCTGTTTGACCTGGTAAGAGCAAAAAGCTCCCTCAAACTCTCTCTACTATCTGTTGTACTTGCTGCCATTGAGTGGGGGTTAGCTCGTCAATCAATATGATGTTATTAATTGGGGTGGAGTTCATGACCTGGATGGTGGCACTGGCTGCCAGGACTAGAGATGTGAATCATGTCCTCGATCGTCTTAACGATCGATTTCGGCTGGGAGGGGAAGGGAATCGTATTGTTGCCGTTTGGGTGTTTAAAGTATCGTAAAAATCGTGAAAATCGTGAGCCGGCACACTAAAACCCCCTAAAACCCACCCCGACCCTTTAAATTAAATCCCCCACCCTCCCGAACCCCTCAAATGCCTTAAATTACCTGGGGGTCCAGCGGCGGTCTGGAACGGCAGCGGTCCGGAACGGCCTCCTGCAATTGAATCGTGTTGTCTTCAGCCGGCGCCATTTTTCAAAATGGCGGCGCAAAATGGCGGCGGCCATAGACCAACACGATTCGACTGCAGGAGGTCGTTCCGGACCCCCGCTGAACTTTTGGCAAGTCTTGTGGGGGTCAGGAGGCCCCCCCAAGCTGGCCAAAAGTCCCTGGGGGTCCAGCGGGGGTCCAGAAAACGATCTCCTGCCGCGAATCGTTTTCCGTACGGAAAATGGCGCCGGCAGGAGATCGACTGCAGGAGGTCGTTCAGCGGGGGTTCCAGACCTCCCCCTTCCCCCTTCCCTGCCCTCCCCCTTCCCCCGATTTACGATTTTTTGACGATAAATCGGGGGAATTGGTATTGTATCGTGGCCCTAACGATTTTTGACGATTTAAAATATATCGGACAATATTTTAAATCGTCAAAAAACGATTCACATCCCTAGCCAGGACTGGCCGTTCCATTCAGGGTTTTAAAAGATTTGCATGATAAGTCTGGTACCTTCTCTTTTCAACTCAATTTCATAATCTAGGGGTCCCAGCTGTCAGACCACCATCCCAGATCCCCTCCTTTGGATTAACAGTTTATTCGGGCTTGTGGATGGCAGCACCAGAACTCTGTCCTTCATGAAAAACTCTGCTCATGAGTACTGATGTCATAATTAGTATGCTGCTTCTCCTGGGCCCTGCGTAAGCTTTCTTTAGCCATGCTTATTGCTTTCTCTACCTTGCTGCGTAACCCAGTGAGGTAAGAGAGGATATTTTGTGATTCTATTTCTTAACTTGTCCAACTTTCCCTTACTGCATTTAATAATCCCTGAGGTTGTCGTCCAGTCATAAGTTCAAAGGGAGAAAAACCTGTAGAGGCCTGGGGAACCTCCATCACAGCAAAAAGCAGGAACAGTATCACCTTGTTCCAGTCTCTCCACTCCTTCCCCTGGCACTTGTAAAAAATAAATTTGAGGGTTTGTTTGAATTGTTCAACCAACCCATCTGTCTGGGGATGATAGGTTGATGTTTGCAAGTGGCATAGGCCAAAAGCATCCCATACATGTGCTAAGGTACAGAACATAAAATTCAGCCCCGATCAGTGAGTACCTCTCTAGGAAACTCAAACTGATAGTACAACTTTATTAGTTATCCCGCTACCACTCCAGCTGAGGTGGACCTCAAAGGAATGGCCTATAGGAAACAGGTGTCATAATACATTATTATTTATTTATTTATTAACTTTTCTATACCGATATTTGGTGGAAACCGTCATATTGGTTTACAAAATTACATAAAAACAGATAAAATTAACATCAAACATTTATCAATAGATATTGATACCCCCTCCTACTCTTATCTAATGGGCCCTCAATATCCAATTGTCAAATGAGCCAATCGTTCCTCTACAACCTTGAGAGGCACCAATAGGACCTGGGGGGGGGGGGGGCATATCCCATTAACTGGCAGTTAGGACAGGAGAGACAAAACATTGATACCCTTATGTAACTACCTGGCCAGTAAAACTGTTGCTTGAGTCAGGCTAGGGTATTCTGTATTCCCAGATGCCCCACCAGGGGGTGATCATGGTCAAGGGCAATAAGGGTATCCTGAAACAGGGATGGCACTACCTGCTGAACACATTGGGGAGAACCTGTCATTACTCCTACGCGGTCTAACAAACCACCTTGCAACTGAAAATAGGGGTATGTCTTACAACCATCTTTATTATTCAAGTCACCCTGGTTTACACTTGCTTGATCAAAGGCCTGTGTTAGGGCAGGATCAGCCTGTTTTTCCACAGCAAAACCTGGGGATTGGGTCTTCCTAACTCTGACCCACTCTTCAAGACTTTCCTGGGTACTCTCCAAAAGCTCTTGTCTAGCTCTAGCCCTTCTCTTTCACTTCTTTTGGGCCCGGGGCCTGAGTACAGCTCATTATTATGAAAGAGAAATACTCCCCTAATTCCTGTTTGGACCTCTGTAGCCTGGGCAGCCTGTGCTTGGGTTACCATGGAAGATACCCTTTCTCTCACAATGCTAGGTAATCTGTGCCAATCACAACCAAGAATCAAACCCACAGGAAGGTGTTCTACTAAGGCCACTCCAAGGGTCTGCCTACTTGTATCTGAATGGAATATGCAGGATATTTTTGAGTTTCCGCATGTACACACTGAACCCCGAATATAGGAATCCAGGTTTTGGTTTTCTGCCTACAGCCTGGTCTAATCCTAACTGCCTTACTGTGGCTCCAGACATGAGGGACTGGCTAGTGCCTGTTTCTAATAAAGCCATTAAGGCTTTTCTATTAACATTTACATCCCTCAAAAAGTGATTTTGTAATTGATCTCCCATGTCCTTAATCAGATAGGGTGTATAAGGACACACCCGTCTGATATGGCCAGGTTGACAACAGGAAAAGCATTTTAACGAGGGGGATTAAGCAGTGAGGGGGTGATCTACAATACAGTGCCCCAACCCACCTTCTGCCCATTCAGATTACCCTCCCTGAATCAGTTGCTGAGGTTCTGCCTCCTGGGATCTTTCACCCCTCTGGGGCATATAGAGGTCTGCTGCTCTACCTCCTCCCAGTAAGTTTTGCTGGATCCTGTTGTTTAAGTATGTAAATTGATCTTCCCTTGGTAGCATGACCTCTGTTTCTAACCAATGCTTGGATAATGAAATGACTAAGCTCAACTTGTTAGCCACCTATATGATTATACAATCTCTCATCTTGAGTGGTAGCCTGTCAACATACTGTTCTAATACCACAGTCTTAACAATATCCATAATGCTCTTGCCCTTGGGTTCTAGCCAATAACAAGCAAAGTCCTGAAGGTGCTTAACTACTGCTCAGGGCCTGTCCCCCGGTCCTAAACTTGTCTCTCTGAATCTCCTTTGATATGACTACGATATTAAATGATCTTTAATAGTAGCTTTGAGCAACTCACAGTTTCTGGCCTCCTCCAGATCCAATGTCTGGTGAGCATCCTGGGGCTCCCCAATCAAGCATGGGGCTAAACTAGCAGCCCATTGGCAGCCCCATTGGCAGCCCCAGCCACCCGTTCAAACATAATTATGAAGGCCTCAGAATTATCACCTTCTCCAATCCTTGACAGTCCTCACACCCCTATGGGACCTGGATGGCATTCCTCCACTTGGGCAGGACCAATCATTGTGGTACATCCTTTTACTGCAATCCAGTGTGTGACAAATTGCCCTGTGGCTCTGAGCCGCTGCTTAATAATGGGTTATTACTGCTGAGTCTGTTACAAGGCCAACTAGTATAGCATCTTTTGGGTGGTGTCCTGCTGTTCTAGTAGCTGTGTGGCGAGCCATCACAATTAATCATCCCATACCTCATCTGTCCTCCTTAGAATAAAAAAACAAAAAACACCAAGTTAATGTTTTCATTCTCCAAGTTAATTAATCCTCATCACATATGTAAATGTTTTCTTGGAATTTGCCACCATTAGCAACTTTGGCTTCTAAGAATATTTTTTATAATCTTGGATGGAATCTCAATTGGCCTTATCCTTGTTAAGTTCAAGATATGCTTCTAGATTCATAGAATGTAAACTAACCTTGTCCCAGTTTTCAGATGGAATGTCAAATAACCTCATAGTTCAAAATGTTCTACAGCCTTGTATCTTAGCGTCTTTACCTAGCTTATAGCATCTGACTGTTTATACAAACTACAACATAGCATTACAAATGTCGTTTTACAATGCTATACTTGTCAGCAATTATAAAAGCTACGTATGAAAAATCAAAAAATTAGGAGATCAGGAATAATGACTTCTTGTATGACATGTCAAAACATGTTTCACTGTGACTAAAGACCTATGAGCATGCACATAAATCCCCCTTTTTGTCATTTTTATGATGATATATAATATTAATCTAAAATTCTTTTTGGATTATTTTCTATGCCTTGGGTCATAGGAAATGTTTAACATTATCTGCAGTCTTACAATTGATAATTTTAATTTGTTCCCTTAGGAAAAGAAGGTGTTGTGCTCCTTGGCCATAGCAAGCCCACAGCCGGGCTCAATCACCGCTGATGTTGGGTCTCCGGAGCTGGCTCAATCTCCTTGGCGGTGGTGGGCAGTCACCTACGTGCCCATGCTCCCTTCATGTTCCAGGGATCCTCCTGTGCCATGGCGGCCTCCTCCGGGGCCAACCAGGCCTCTCCACGTGTGCCGCGGGGAGAAGCCACAACTTGCTCTTCCCTGGCCTGTCTGCCTTAGGTGCTCACGTGCATGCCTCTCTGGGCTTTAAAGGGGCCACGGTGGGCTTTAAAGGGCTTTAAAGGGGCTCCAGGTGATGACGTCAACCAGCTCCACTATATAAGGCAGGCTCAGATGTTCAGAGCCTGCCTTGGCAACAGGTTTCTATGCTTCTCTGTCATGCGCTTTGTTGCTACTCCTGCTCTAGTTCCAGTTCCTGTTCCTATTCCAGCTCCTGTTCCAGTACCTCTTCCAGTTCTAGTTCCTGTTCCAGTACTTGTTCCAGTTTATAATCTAGTATCTGTTTGAGCTCCAGCTCCTATTCCTGTTCCTGCTTACCTTCTCATGGACCTCCTTGGATTTGACCTTTGCTCGGACCTGACCTTGCTTCTAGCCACCAGCCTTGATCCTTCATCTCGACCCGACCTCGGTTCTTGCTTCATCCTTTCAGAACTCTTCATCTCTGCTGCCACCTGGCTCTGGACATATTCTCCGGGATCAACCATGTGGAGGCCCACCTAAGTCCAGCCAGCCCTGGTACCCAAGGGCTCAACCTGTGGGGAATGAGGGCTGGTATTGGTGAAGCTCCAGTCGGCTTCCACTTCCAGCTTGGCCTTGCCTCCCAATGGTAGGTACTTTTGGGAGGCTTCCCCCATGGGTGGTGCCAACACCACCTCGGGCCAGGGGTCCACCTCTGCAGTTGAAGGCAGAAATTGGCCAATTGCTTTATTTATTATATTAAGGTAAATGTTTGTGGGAAGTGAATGGACTTCTGGAACTTAACCTTTTCAGAGGGCTACTATTGGTCAGAGCAAGTTCAAGGTAGTAATGATAATTTAGTTGAGTAAATTGAAACTAAAATTTTTCCTATGCATTACCATGCCATCACTCACTGTCATTACACTTACATGTACCTTAAAACACCTTTACAATAAGTCCATATGCAATCAGACAAATTCTTCATGAAAGGAGAGTTCTTCTAGTCTTTATTTTGTAATCTATAACCATAACCACCCCAGCAAGTAAGGTAACTTCTTGTTGAGGCTTTATCAGTCTTTTGCTAGTTTCATTGGCTGTTTTCTCAGCTATGGAGGACAAATTTTTCACTAGTTAAATGTTTGTACCAACTGATCTAATGAGGCTAGTTATCTTCTTTTAATTTGATGGAATATAGTGCCAGAAAATGTGGGTAAGTCAGATTGTATAGCCGTTTAAAAAAAAAAAAAAAGGTTTAGATAAGTCAATGGAGGACAAGTCCATAAACTGCAATTAATCAATGGGGAATAGCCACTACTTGTTGCTGGCATTAGTTGCATGGGATATATTTAATATTTGGGTACTTGCCAGATACTTGGGACTTGGATTGGCTGCTGGGACAGAATACTGGGCTTGATGGCATATCTAATGTTCTTGTGTTCTTATGTTCTTATGAGGTTGGATGTCTGGAAGCAGAAATAATCATGGAAGCATTAACATAATGATGGACAGGAAAGGTCAAAATGATGCACTTCAGTGGTGGCAGAAAATCAGTCTTTTAAAAGCTCTTTGTATGATACAAGACACCAGTAGATTTTATAGTTATTTGTCCATTTTCTGAATGGGGAATACATTTATCAATCTTCTTGAAGAGAATTTCTATGATTTGGGCTTTCCATATGAATTGTATATCTGGGTTAAGATGAAGCAGATTGGAAAAAATCAGTGTGGTCTTGGATTCATGGTTGGATGAAGTGGTATTCAGTGGAGTTAGGAAGTGTGAAGGGAGATGATGATTCTTGAAGCCAAAGGAAATATCTATAGAAATATATGTTGAAAAGTTTTATTTGTCAAAGTTCTAGGATTGGTGTTAATAGCTCATTGTGAGGATTGCTGTCAGTGAGTTGTCCAGGAGTGAATAGCTTAGTATCTTGGAAAAGGTGAATCTAGACTGATAATAATGGGAGCAGGAACTTTAGCATAATAGCTGCATTAAACAGTCTAAGTCAGCGGTTCTCAACCGGTGTGTCGTGACACCCCAGTGTGTCGCCAAGCACCGGCAGGGGTGTCGCATGGCTCCGGGTCCCTCCCGCTGCTCTTTCTTCCCTGCTGCCGTTGCCGCCGGGCTATCAGCACGTTCAAGCCCAGCGGGAACGGCAGCGGTGCAAAAAAAAAAAAAAGCTGTGGCATCCGCGGCTGGCCTTTTCTTCTTCCCGCGCCTGCCCCTCCCCTCTGTGACCTGGAACAGGAAGTGGTGCGCGGGAAGAAGAAAAGCCGGGCCGCGTGATAAACTAGCAGCGGCCGCTGCAGCATCGGCCCCCAAGCTATTGCAGCAGACGGTAATCGGGAAAGGGGAGAGCAGCGTGAGCCTTCCGCGATCGATGGAATTCTTCCTTCTTGGCCTGCGGGGGCTGGAGGAGGAGGAGCAGCTACCATTTGTGCTCAGGGGGGGGGGGGGGGGAGAGGAAGTGAGTGACAGAAAGAGAGAGAAGCAGCCAGCCAGCCTGTGTGTAAGTGAGAGAATGTGTGTGATTGAGAGCCTGTGTGTAAGTGAGAGAATGTGTGTGTGATTGAGAGCATGTGTGTGATTGAGAGAAACTGGTCAGAGAGCTGATATATGTGTATATGTGAGAGACAATGAAAGTGACTGCTCAAGGAGATGACTGATGTGTATGTGAGAGTGTGAGACAGTCAGGGATGTGTGTGTGTGTGTGTGAGAGAGAGAGAGAGAGAAAAAGCATGGAAGTGAGAAATCTGGGTATGTGAGAAAGCATGGGAGTAAGAAGCCTGGTGTTGTGGGGGTGTATGTGAAAGAAAGCATGGGAGTGAGAAGCCTGATTATGTGAGAGAGAGCATGGGAGTGGGAAGCCTGTGTGTGTGCATGTATGAGAGAGAGACTGGTTGGTAAGGTGACGGTGTGACTGGTGTGTATGTGAATGTGAGAGAGAGAGAATGTGATTCAGGGAATGAGAAGCCTGTGCACGTGGAGAGCGAGCATGGAAATGAAAGAGAGACTGGGTGTGTGTGTAACAGAGAAAGTGATTATGGGAATGAGAAGCCTGTGCATGTGAAGAGAGTGAGCATGGGAGAGAACCTGGGTGTGTGTGAGACACAGCATGGGAGGGAGAAGCCTGTGTATGTAAGACAGAACATGGAAGTGGGAAGCCTGTGTGTGTGTGTGTATGCATGAGAGAGATCAGGTGATGGGTGTGTGTGAGAGAGAGAGAGAAAGTGATTATGGGAATGAGAAGCTTGTGCAGGTGAAGAGTGGTAATGGGAGTAAGAAACCTGTGTGTGTGTGTGAGACACAGCATGGGAGTGAGAAGCCTGTATACCTGAAAGAGAACATGAGAGTGGGAAGCCTATGTGTGTGTGTATATGCATGAGAGAGATCAGGTGACTGGTGTGTGTTTGTGTGTATGTGAGAGAGAGAAAAAAAGTGATTATGGGAATAAGAAGCCTGTGCATGTGAAGAGTGAGCATGGGAGTGAGAAAGCTGGGAGTGTGTGAGATACAGCATGGGAGTGAGAAGCCTGTATATCTGAAAGAGAACATGGGAGTGGGAAGCCTGTGTGTGTGTATGCATGAGAGAGATCAGGTGACTGGTATGTGTGTATGTGTGAGAGAAAGAAAGTGATTATGGGAATGAGAAGACTGTGCATGTGGAGAGAACAAGCATGGGAGTGAGAGACTGGTGAGTGTATGTGAGAAAGAGAAAGTGATTATGAGAGTGAGAAGCCCATATATGTAAGTGGAACACGGGAGTGGGAAGCCTGTGTGTGTGTGTATGGCATGAGAGAAACTGTTCAGGAAGGTGACTGGTGTGTTTGTCAAAGACTGGGAGATGATTGGTGTGTGAGAGACAGAAACTGGTCATGGGGGCATGACTGGTATGGTGTGTGTGTGTGTGAGAGACATGGGCCCTAAGGAAGAGGACCATGAGTATAGAGCTTAGCCATTACTGCTGCTTCTGGTGTGTGCTACAGCCTGCACGGAAGAGGAGTAGGAGAGCTGCTGGAGGGGGTAAGTAAAGGTGGCTTTTAAAGTTTATTTTTCTTGATTGACTGCCATTTTAATTATTTAATATTATGTGATGTGTCTGCTTTTTTTGAAATATTTTATTGGTGTTTGGAGAATTTTTAATAGTTTTTATGAGTTTTTAATTGTTGGATGTTATTCTGTTCATAGTTGTTGTGAAGCATTTATTCTGCTTATTAGTATAGTTTTACAATTATTTCTGTGTGGGGATCTATAGCTGCTTGCTAGTTCTGTTTTCCTAATAAGAGGTGTATTGGTTTTTAGGGCCTGATTTAATATTTGTAGTGTTGCCTTTTCATAGATAGGGTTGCTCCTGTTTGAGTGTATTCCATAATACAGGTGTAACTGTGTGTGGATTAGTTTATGTGCATTACTACAGATCCTGGGAGTATGTTAGGTCGGTTCTGTGTCTGTTACAGAGATATTTTACTAGCATGTAAGTGTTTTATCAGTCTTATTTGTTGCGTTTTCTCAAGAGGACATGCATTGGTGGTAAACTGCTGTCTTTTCATAAGTAGGGCTATTGAGCCTGAAAGTAGAAGGAGTTTGAGTTGCTGTTACTGAGATGACACCAGAACCAGAATATCTTTTTTTGTAGAGTGAGTTGAATGGGGAATGTCATAATTCTGCTTTACATCCATTATTGTGGATCAGGGGGGTTCCCGTGGATGCAAACTGTACATTTACATCTAGCCCTGTGACGATCATGGGTCAGTGTGTCACGCATGTGAGAACCATCTGTCAGGTGTGTCCCGACAGAAAAAAGGTTGAGAACCACTGGTCTAAGTAATAGGGATGTGCAGCCCGAAAGTTTATGTTCATAAGTCCATAAGTTGAATGGGGGGCTCATTTGCGGTCAATATGGACATATGGAGAATTCCATAAGTTGAGTCTATGTCCATATGTGCAAATAAAAATTTAAATAAAAATTTAAACCCCTCACCCTCCTTAATCCCCCCCCAAAACTTACCAAAATTCCCTGGTGATCCAGCGGGGAGTCAGGAAGCCATTCCTCCCAGTGGTTTTGCGAGGAGCACGTGACGTCCGCGTCACGTCGATGACGCGGCCGTCACGTGGTCCACCGGGGTTCCGCTCCCGGAGCCCTCGTTTTGAACAAACTGAACTTTTGGCCAGCTTGGGGGGGGTCAGGAGGCCCCCCCAAGCTGGCCAAAAGTGCCTTTTGGGCCCAACGAGGGGTCCGGGAGCGGACCCGAGGGGAATCACGTGACGTCCGCGTCACTCCGTCGTGACGCCGACGTCACGTGGTCCATCGTGGTTCCACTCCCGGACCCCTCATTGGGCCCAAAAGGAACTTTTGGCCAGCTTGGGGGGGTCAGGAGGCCCCCCCAAGCTGGCCAAAAGTTCCTTTTGGGCCCAACGAGGGTTACGGGAGCGGAACCGCGATGGACCACGTGACGTCCGCGTCACGACGGAGTGACGCGGACGTCACGTGATTCCCCTCGGGTCTGCTCCCGGGACCCTCACGGAACTTTTGGCCAGCTTGGGGAGTTTTGGTAAGTCTTGGGGGGGGGATTAAGGAGGGTGAAGGGTTTAAATTTTTATTTAGATCAACAATCGCGATTTCCAACGTATTCAACATAGCTATGTTGAATAAGTTGGAAATCCGATCGTTTACGCCTCATCATTTTTTTAAGTTAAAAAAAAAAAATAAGTTGCGTTTTCCATTTAAGTTCAAAACGAATGCACACCCCTACTAAGTAATATCAAATCTGATGTGAGCATGGACCCTTGGACCGAGGTAGAGTTAGTGCAATCTGCAGGGAGGAGCCCTGCATGTGTCCATCATTGATTGGCAGAGCTTCCTTTAGCAGAGGCCCAACTGGAGTTTTGCCTATACCAGCTCTCATTCCCCTTAGATTGAGTCCTCGGGTGCCAAGGCCGGCAGGTCTTAGGTGTGGGATTTTGCAGATGAGGTGAAGAACTGTTGAGATAGTTGAATCATAGGGCAGGGTCTGGGAAGGCTGGATACAGGCAGAGTCAGAAACAGGCAGTGGTTTGGATAGGCACCTATGTGTGCGCATTTGCGGGCATGCGCACATGGATGCGGAAATTTTAAAACATACATGCATATATGCGCGTCTTTTAAAATCAATTATTCATGTGGACATGTGCGCACGATTTCATATTGATGAGGCATGTGTGTGCAAATGCCACCTTGCTTGCGTAAGTGGGGGGGGGGGGGGTTATTAGACACGCACACCATCACAATTACCTTTATTCCCAGTTTCCCCCTAGCTTGCCCCAGTAAAGGAGAGAACTTCCTAACCCCCCTAGCTAAGTTGCTTCTCTTTTACCCTTTTAGGCCTGAATCTTAAACCCCTGGTGACTACCCTATCTTTTTTGTTTTACAACTTCACACCATCCACAGCAGAAGTAAAGTTACTTGGTAGGGGATGCCGATGCGCACTTGTACATGTAAAGACTTACGCGTAGACTTTGTTGTGCAGTTCCAGTCCACCCATGCCTTGCCCATACCACACCTACACCCTGCCCCTTTTGTCAAAAAATATTTTTGTGCACATACCAGGAGATACACACATACCTGTGTGGGTTTTAAAATCCACGTGCTGTGCACTGCTCCAAGTCACGTGTGTATCTCCTGGCTTCGGTGCACATAATGCATTAAAAATTGACCAGAGAGGTAACTAGCACTACCTGGAAGAAGTCGGCCTATTACTGAGGTGTGGATTGATGAGTATGAATCTATATAAATACAAATTGCAGGAATTGGCAGTGGCTGCCAGATGGAATTTGCAGTTCACAGTGTCACTTGTAGACTTGAGAAGCTCTTGGCATAGGTTGTGGTTCTTTCAGTCAGGAAGAAGGATGAAGCTTTTGCAAGATTAAATTTCAATAAGGAAAAGGCATTTTAATTGCAGATATTTAAGTCTTGGTGTTCCATCTGGATTACTGGAAATATTCAGCTGGATTGAGGATGAAAGGTCAGAGTCCATCCTGGAGATAAGGTATTCTGGAAAAGCAGAGAAATTCAACAGCTGGTAAGATTAGGTGAACATTTTTTTCAGGAACAGGAATCGCTGTGAGTCAGGATAAAGAAACAGTCTTAATAAGGCATAATAGGCAAGAACATGTCTGTTGTGAGGGGCCTCGATGGATCTCTTCCAGAAGAATTGAAGAATGAAGAATTCAGCAGATGAAGGATTTTCAAAGCCTATTCACCTTGAAAATTCATTTAGTGGTATCAGATGTGTATCATCCTTTGTAGGTTCAAAAACAGAGTCCATGGCCTCTTAAGTTACAACAGGCCTCATCTGTAACTTCAGTAGACAAAGCAAATGTCTTTGGCATGGATCCAATGGTCAAATCTTTGTGGCTGTGAAGCTGGATACAAGGATGTAGGTTGTAGTATCATTGCAGGAACTATTGAACAGTTCGATATTTTGGGCATCTGGAGTCAATGTATTTGTCTGCTTCTATTGATGAGGTGCAATATTTAGCAGGTGAGTTATAGATCTTGGCTTTTTTTGGCAGTGGGTGTGGAAAGTGATACTTGATGTTAACTTGTGTTCCTGGCAATACAGTATAGATGGGTTAAAAAAAAGTACTATGTAATGTGAAATTATTAAGTCTGTATCATGGGGTGTTGGGCTAGAATCAGGGTATACCCCGACAGAAGCAGTACAGGACGGCAAGGCTGGTCAGGTAAAATGAGGTTTGGCTGGGCAGGCAGGAAAATGTTGAGTAGGCTGAAAGACAAGGTATATGGTAAGAACAGGCCCAAAGGCCACAAGACAAGAAAAGGATGGCCAGGTCAAAGAATCCAGGGTGACTCCATGAAGAGGCGGTGAAGTAATGGCAAGGCTGGGCAAAACAGAGCTGAGCCTTGAACATGGTGTAACCAGTAAGGAGCTGTTTGGCGAGGCTATAGGCAAGGCTTATTGAGGACCTTTGCTGGTAGAGAAGCATCATTGCAGACAGGTATGGTAAAGCTAAACAGCAGGCAAAACTATGACAGTTTGTTGATTAAAACAAATCACATTTAATGAGGCCCATATTCAGAGTTTGGGTGTCATATTAGCATGGGAATCCAAAATTACTTCAAATAGATTCAAATGTAATGTCTTTTAATATTATTTAGGAAAGCAGAGCAATTTTGTTTCTTTATATTTTAATCAGTCTAAGCCAATGTAGTTTATCCTCCAGTTGGTCAATAAGGCATTTATTTTATTATTGCACTGAGTTTCTTTAATGTAGGTCTCTGTCCATTCTCATATAATATAATTAGTGCTGAACCTTTAAATGTATTCATACATTTTATAGTTTGGCCAGACATTAAAAGGAAAATTCAAAGCTATCTTGGACCAAATATGCATAGTAGGGAGAGGATATATTAGGGATGTGAATCGTGTCCTCGATCGTCTTAACGATCGATTTCGGCTGGGAGGGGGAGGGAATCGTATTGTTGCCGTTTGGGGGGGTAAAATATCGTGAAAAATCGTGAAAAATCGTGAAAAATCTAAAAATCTAAAAATCGCAAAACCGGCACATTAAAACCCCCTAAAACCCACCCCCGACCCTTTAAATTAAATCCCCCACCCTCCCGAACCCCCCCCAAATGAGTTAAATAACCTGCGGGTCCAGCGGCGGTCCGGAACGGCAGCGGTCCGGAACGGGCTCCTGCTCCTGAATCTTGTTGTCTTCAGCCGGTGCCATTTTCCAAAATGGCGCCGAAAAATGGCGGCGGCCATAGACGAACACGATTGGACGGCAGGAGGTCCTTCCGGACCCCCGCTGGACTTTTGGCAAGTCTCGTGGGGGTCAGGAGGCCCCCCACAAGCTGGCCAAAAGTTCCTGGAGGTCCAGCGGGGGTCAGGGAGCGATTTCCCGCCGCGAATCGTTTTCGTACGGAAAATGGCGCCGGCAGGAGATCGACTGCAGGAGGTCGTTCAGCGAGGGTTCCGGCGCCTCGCTGAACGACCTCCTGCAGTCGATCTCCTGCCGGCGCCATTTTCCGTACGAAAACGATTTGCGGCGGGAAATCGCTCCCTGACCCCCGCTGGACCTCCAGGAACTTTTGGCCAGCTTGTGGGGGGCCTCCTGACCCCCACGAGACTTGCCAAAAGTCCAGCGGGGGTCCGGAAGGACCTCCTGCCGTCCAATCGTGTTCGTCTATGGCCGCCGCCATTTTTCGGCGCCATTTTGGAAAATGGCGCCGGCTGAAGACAACAAGATTCAGGAGCAGGAGCCCGTTCCGGACCGCTGCCGTTCCAGACCGCCGCTGGACCCGCAGGTTATTTAACTCATTTGGGGGGGGTTCGGGAGGGTGGGGGATTTAATTTAAAGGGTCGGGGGTGGGTTTTAGGGGGTTTTAGTGTGCCGGCTCACGATTCTAACGATTTATAACGATAAATCGTTAGAATCTCTATTGTATTGTGTTCCATAACGGCTTAAGACGATATTAAAATTATCGGACGATAATTTTAATCGTTCTAAAACGATTCACATCCCTAGGATATATTGCCTCTCACATGCGGCTTGGCCACCCTTACCAGACATAGCTATTTAACCTGCTATGCTCTGGGTATTGGCCTTGTACCATCACTGCCCTTCCACCATAGGACTCGCCACTAGGGATGTGCAGGAGAAAAAAATGCATTTTCATTTTCTGTTCCTTTTCAGGAGTTTTATTTTTACAAATTTCCGTTCGTGGATTGTTTGATTCATTTTCATTCATGAGAAAAAGTGGATAAAACAATTAAAAATAAAACCAAAGGCCAAAAAACCAAAACAAGGTGCCTGGGGCCTACTCAGTGCCTGCCTGAAAAAATGCCAGCCCGAGATCTCCCCCAGCCCTCACTTACCCAGTCCAGTAGGGTTCTGCCAGCTTCAGCCTAGACCCAGGCCAAAGCCTTGGCCTTGCATAGGCCAACGGCACAGTAGGTCACTGTAACCTCAGCATAATCAAGGCCAAGGCTTAGGTCTGACTCGTATGCCAGGTCCCAATGCTTGGGCCTCGGCATAGCCATAGCCCAGACCCAAGCTTGACCTAGCACAGATGCCAGGTCATGATGCATGGCCCTCGGCTCGGACCCAAGCTAGATGCCATGACCCGACCTGGATTTCGGGTCCCAATTGTTATTAAAGCTCTGTTGTTAAAGCTGGGAATTAGCAATCTGTTATTAATGGAGATAGCAATCTGTTATTATTTAGAATAGTTATGGGTGGATCCTTGGACCAGTGGCAGGTGGCCATACCCTCGGAGGAGCTCCCGAGAGGGACCACTGGTCAGGCTTAGTGTAGGAGACAGACACACACTAGTTCTTTTATTAGACAATATATTAAACCACCAGAGGTGGCAGTAGTGAGCTGGAATTGCCAGGCTGGGCTGTAGTCCCTCAGGTACTGGAACAGCGATCCCAAGGTGGCTGAGCTGTAGAGAAACTAAGAAAGTGAGTAGGCAAGACATGCAGAGTTCAGGAACAAGTCCTTGATGTAACACTCACACAACAGTCTCTTGAGGCAGCCAAGGAGTTGGTATGCATTAGGCCCTCAAGGAACGAGTACCTGGTTCCAGGGAAAGCTCTGAGAGATAGATAGAAACTCACTGATGTTATAAGCAAAAAAGACTTCTTAGTAAGCAGTATATTAAAACATCAAAGGTGGCAGTAGTGAGATGGAAGCGCCCGGCTGGGCTGTAGTCCCTCAGGTATTGGAACAGCGATCCCAAGGTGGTTGAGCTGTAGAGAAACTAAGAAAGTGAGTAGATAGGATATCCAGAGTTCTGGAACAAGTCCTTGGTGATAACACTCACAACATAGTCTCTTGAGGCAGCCCAGGAGTTGGAATGCAGTAGGCCCTCGAGGAGCGAGTATCTGGTCCCTGGGAAGGCTCTGAGAGATAGATGGGAACTCACTAATGTTGTAAGCAGCAATGACTTCTTAGCAGAAGTGGTATTCAGGAGCTGGTCCGGGACGTGGGCCCTCGAGGAGCGAGTACTGGTTCCGGACTGTGACCTGAAAAGAAAAAGAGAGCGAGGCCCCCAAGGAGAGGGTACCTCTAGTGAATTCCGAGGAGGCAGAGTAGCTGGGTTTATGGAGAGCGAATCCTATCCGCAGTGACCCTGGAGGAAGTGAACCCTTGCTAACTCGTCTTATTAGTGAAAACTGAGACCTTAAATATCTGGAGCTGATGAAATCATCTCAGGGGGCACCCCTAAGGTTCACGCCAACGGCGTTACATCAGTTGGGCCGCGTGCATGCCCTTAGGCATCTGGTCAACATGGCGGCTTACAGCATTGAGCCGGTCTGGGGACGCCGGAGGAGGACGGCCTGGAGACGCCGCAGCAGCTAGCCTTCTATTAATCCCGGAGGGAGTCGCCAACGAGGTAAGGTGGGCAGAGCAGAGACATTGGACAGCGACAGACACAGCACTGATACCGGGGCCTTGGCCCTGACCCAGGCTCAATGCATGACCTGACTGGAAGCCCTCAAAGGGCTGGCTCACTTGGCTTAGAGTCAGCCTTTTCCTTTGCTATTGTATAATCTCAGCCCTTTTGGTATCATCTGTCTTCTCTATTTCCTCACTGGAGGCTAAGATGCAATTAACTAGGGGCCCCAAATTATCTAAAGCCACTAGCTGTTTAATATCCTGTCTTTCAGGAAATCTAGGACATGAGTATTCTTCTGAATCTTATTTTGTAAATACTGCCTCCATTTCCTCAGAAGCAGTAATAATTGAGATTGCATTGTATGGATTGACTTCTCTTGTTGTACTTTTCATAGATTCAAATGATTGAAATTATTCAGTGATATCAGATTTGCAGTTAATTCCTCTGTGTATGTAACACCTTGAATGTGCCCATCTATAGTGCTACTTATGTAGAGAGACCAATTCTCTTTCTTTCTCTCTCAATCAACATGTGCTGCATAAAATGATGTGTGCTGTGATACCATATCGCACTTTGTAGAAAATGCCTAAGCAATGCAGTAGCAGGAAATTAGCTAGAGACTGCATTGTATGAATCAACTTCTCTTGTTGTACCTTTCATCAATTCAGTGATATCAAATTTACAGTTAATTCCTCTGACTGTATATGCAACACCACCCCCTAAGCCCACCCTGAGTTGAATGTGCCCATCTATAGTGCTAGATATGTATAGAGTCCTATTCTCCCTATTAAAGTGTGATCTCTCTATCTCTCTCTCTCTCATGGTTGCATGCAATAAAAACAGTTTTCCCCTGTACCGCACAAAAAAAGATGTAGCTATTTCTTATATTGTATCCCACATTTCTGTGTATTCATCTACTGCATTCTACATAAGAACATAAGAAAATGCCATACTGGGTCAGACCAAGGGTCCATCAAGCCCAGCATCCTGTTTCCAACAGTGGCCAATCCAGGCCATAAGAACCTGGCAAGTACCCAAAAACTAAGTCTATTCCATGTTACCATTGCTAATGGCAGTGGCTTTTCTCTAAGTGAACTTAATAGAAGGTAATGGACTTCTCCTCCAAGAACTTATCCAATCCTTTTTTAAACACAGCTATACTAACTGCACTAACCACATCCTCTGGCAACAAATTCCAGAGTTTAATTGTGCGTTGAGTAAAAAAGAACTTTCTCCGATTAGTTTTAAATGTGCCCCATGCTAACTTCATGGAGTGCCCCTAGTCTTTCTACTATCCGAAAGAGTAAATAACCGATTCACATCTACCTGTTCTAGACCTCTCATGATTTTAAACACCTCTATCATATCCCCCCTCAGTCGTCTCTTCTCTAAGCTGAAAAGTCCTAACCTCTTTAGTCTTTCCTCATAGGGGAGTTGTTCCATTCTCCTTATCATTTTGGTAGCCCTTCTCTGTACCTTCTCCATCGCAATTATATCTTTTTTGAGATGCGGCGACCAGAATTGTACACAATATTCAAGGTGCGGTCTCACCATGGAGCGATACAGAGGCATTATGACATTTTCCGTTTTATTCACCATTCCCTTTCTAATAATTCCCAACATTCTATTTGCTTTTTTGACTGCCGCAGCACACTGTACCGACAATTTCAATGTGTTATCCACTATGACACCTAGATCTCTTTCTTGGGTTGTAGCACCTAATATGGAACCCAACATTGTGTAATTATAGCATGGGTTATTTTTCCTTATATGCATCACCTTGCACTTATCCACATTAAATTTCATCTGCCATTTGGATGCCCAATTTTCCAGTCTCACAAGGTCTTCCTGCAATTTATCACAATCTGCTTGTGATTTAACTACTCTGAACAATTGTGTGTCATCTGCAAATTTGATTATCTCACTCATCGTATTTCTTTCCAGATCATTTATAAATATATTGAAAAGTAAGGGTCCCAATACAGATCCCTGAGGCACTCCACTGTCCACTCCCTTCCACTGAGAAAATTGCCCATTTAATCCTACTCTCTGTTTCCTGTCTTTTAGCCAGTTTGCAATCCATGAAAGGACATCGCCACCTATCCCATGACTTTTTACTTTTCCTAGAAGCCTCTCATGAGGAACTTTGTCAAACGCCTTCTGAAAATGTTCTGCAGTAGAAGAACCAAATTTGCATTAACTCCTTCCACTTGCATAGCAAACTTAAATGTTAACTTGTATTGCAATATTTATTGTGTGCTTTAGACCCATTTAATGCATGTTTGGGCCCTAACACATTTTGTGGCAATCTCCTCATTAGTGGAGTTCACTTTCCAAACACAAGAGTGGATACAGGCTCAAGAATCTAATGCAGTGGTGACGTAAATCAGGTTCATTCTTCTTTAATTCAAACTATAACATTTTCATAACTATGTAGGTCACTTGAATTTAAGGCTGATCAATTTTCCATACATACTAACTGCTCCTCCTTTGAATTTATTTAATAAATATTTGTTGGAAGTTTTAATTTCTTATTCTGTCTTAATTTTTTTTTGTAATTTCATTCATACTTGCCACTTTTTGTGAAGACACTCTATCTATTAAGCCAGAGTCAGAGAACTAGGCTTATCCAGTCAGTGTCTCTCTCCTGAGGCATTTTATGGTTTAACTTAGCTGCATAATGTCATTTCAAATTCAATTTTTTCTTTATTTTCCAAGAAAGTGCTTATAGCTAATGTCTCTGTACACTTTGCAGATAATTGTTTACATCTGGCTTAGAATGAGTTGCTGTGTTCACTACTCAATGGAGCAACAAAGCATTTGAAATGCAGGAGCATCCCTCAGACACTATTGTTAGTTTAATGAAGCTTCATGCTCTGAATATTGCATCTTATGCCATCTGTATCTATTATTAGTAAAATGCACTACTTACATAATTGTTTTGCACAGCTCATTTTCAGAACCTATCTGATCAAAATCTTTCGGCACACATTTAACATTTCACAGACATATAAGTACTTTGTAATGGAAAAAAAGTTAAATTAATTTAGTCATTCAAGAATAAAGTGTTACTTTACTTCTTAATGAACATTGAAAATAATACCCTCATTCCAGCAATTAAGCAATGAATCTTGAATGGTTAAATCATCCTTTCTAAGAGAATAACTTTCAAACAACTCAAAGTGGCCCTATATATGTACGTATATTATCATGCGGAGATTTAACACAGTATTGTATAACTTGAGCATAATAGGTACATGCATTATAAAATACTCAAATGTCTACTGCCCAACATATGTGCACAAATTTGGTTACACATGAATATCTGCAATGCAATGAAAACATATACTTTTCCTGCATATGTAATAAACATTCACATGTATATTTTAAATGCAAAAAAAAAAAATAACCTGCTTGCGTAGAACCCTGATTTATGTGCAGAAGTCAGTATATTTTAAAACATTCACATGTAATTGAAATCACCAGTTTGCCGATACCTCCATCAGTTGACCCAGTTTATTTCAAGGTCATCAAGACCCTCCTAGTTCTTCGCCTTGAACTCTTCCCAGTTAACCCAAACCTCCCACCAACCAATAGGAAACAACAGACAAGTCTGATATTAATTGTGCTAGTTAATTGACAGGTGTAAAAATTGTGCAAATAACTTTCCTAATGTATTCACGTAAATCTCTTATGAAATAACAACTTATGTGAATTCCTCTTGGCTTTTCCTCAGAATGCCCTCAGACTAGCCTTTTTATGTGCACGTAAACATCTGCATGAAAACAAAATGTGTGTGTACTTTAACTCTTTGTAAATTAGCATGCATGTGAGTACAAGTTATTTATGCATGCCTGTGCTAAATTTGTGCATATAAATCTTTTGAAAATTAAGCACCACCAGATTCATTAAGGGGCAGATTTTAAAAGCCTACGTGCGTAAATCCAGGTAGATTTATGCTCGTAGGAGGGGTTCCATGCACTGGGCCTATTTTCAAAAGGCCTGGTGGCGCGTATAAAGCCCCGGGACACGCTTAAGTCCTGGGGTTTGAAAAAAATGATGGTCTGGGGGTGGGGCGGGGGCATGGCCAGAGGTCTCTCTTTGGCCACTGGGCCTGGGGATCGTGCGCTGGCAGTCGGTCAGTGCGTGCAAGTTATGCCTGCCTCTGGCAGGCGTAAATGCTGGGATAAAGGTACGGGGATATTTGGGGGGGGGGGGGGGGGGGCTGGGGGACGGGACAGGTAGGGGAAGGGAGGGGAAGGTGGGGGGGCCTGAAGAAAAGTTCCCTCCAAGGCCACTTCAATTTCAGAGAGGCCTCTGAGGGAACCGGGAAAGCCATCGGGGCTCCTCTAGGGCATGACGCACGCAAGGTGCATTAGTGTGCACCCCCTTGCGCGTGCCGACCCTGGATTTTATAACATGTGCGCGCTGCGCATGCATGTTATAAAATCGGGTGTACATTTGTGCACGCCGCGTAGCGCACACAAATGTAGGAGGCGTGTGTAGGTTTTAAAATCTGCCCCTAAGGCTTTTCTCTCATTTTGTGTCTATGGGAAAAACCCTTAGTGAATCAGGTACTAAGTCTGCTTTACCCCTTTAGGAAATTGCACCCACTTGTCTCCTCCTCTCTATTTTGTCTTATTTTTTGTAGGGTAATTATAGTGAATGTGTTGGTTCTGGAGAAAACAGGAGTCTTTGCAGGTTGTGTTACTTTTTAAAATGGCAAATAAAAACATATACTGATGTGTATGAGCTTTCCAGATCACACAGGTCACTTCTTGCTGTTCTTGCTTTCAGAGCATTTGTAAAATACAGGAAGCATTAGATTCAAAAGACTGGCCAAAATATGTTGTGTAGAGAAAAAGTTTATGATGAGTTCTAAGCACAGAAGAAAGCTACCTTTGGATAGATTATGAGACATTATTGAGGACTTTAAATCTTTTTTTGCCCGTCATTCTTATGAATTGTCTTCATCCTTCATTAGCTACCAATAGGATTGATGGATTCTCTTTGGATGACAAAGAGCTGGTGATCTGGCATGTTTCCTTAATGGAGTTTTGGCAAAATAAATCTTATTATAATCCACCTAAAGAAGAATAATCAGCTTTATAATCTTTGTTCGTCAAACACATAACTTGTAATTAATCCCACATATAAAAAGTTGGGGCAATTATGATTCAGGATGGAAAAGAATATGTAGTTGAGATCAAGCAACAATTCTGGGGCTCTTCTTTATATAAGATTCTCCCTGGATATCCTACAACATAACTTTAATATATGTTATCATGTTCTTTTAATGTAGGTCAGTGTGTCAAACGTAATGCAGTATTTACTCCAGGTTGTTAAGCCCTTATTATATGATATATTAAGGGATTGCCACCCTCCTCATGAGCATCAAATTCTTCATAAACCCGGAAGGTTATCTCCCATACTTTCTGGACAGAATGCTCCACAGATTTAGGTTGGGGGAGTTGTACATATGTTTTGGTGATGTACATTGACATATTTCTAACCCTTCTGGTGGGTGTGGGGGGGGGGGGGGATTTAAGTCCAAAGGGCACACAAACATATTTATTTTCTTCAGGGCTGCTCTGGCTGGTAACTAAATCCAATGCTTGAACACTATATCACCTGGTGTATTGCTTTTATGAGGGGAAGCTTTCTTTTATGGCCCAGACCATGGTGTCTTGCTTTCAGTGTGTGTAGATGTTGGGTGCATCGCATGGAGTGAGATACTGGGACAAATCAACAGGATCAGGTTCTGGATATTAAAATAAAGTTTACAGATTGGTAATAATAATATTAAAGTACATTTATCTTCAATGTAAGTACATGTGTATTTCTCTGTAGATAGGTGTCCTTTTATTCCACTCATCTGGGTGGAGCTCCCATGGAGATTTTTGTTACACAAAGTTCACTCAGTGGCTAATAGGGATGGACATTCATTTAAAACTAAAGGCCAATTTGTTTCATTCAGGGTCCCCTAAACAAATTGGGTGCTCCCTGATTGAAATGAACCTTATTCATTCCATTCGTTTCAAACTATGCATCGGACCTAGGTCTAAGCCTGAAGCTGGGGCCTCACCTAGAGCATAGTCCAAGGCACAAATCAGGATCCATGACTTATGCCCCAGTGTGACACTGGAGCCTAGACAGAGGCCCAGGGAGATGCTGGAGTCTCAATTGACACCCCTGAATATTTAGAATAATAACTTATCTGATCCATCGGGTATCCAATGAAGGCCAGGTCCCAATATCTGGGCATCATCCCGACGCCATGATCCAAACCAGAGGCAAGGTCCTGATACCAGGGCCTCAGCATCGATCCAGGCCAGCCTCTGCAACCCGACCCGGAAGCTGGGTCCCAGGTCTGTTGCTGTGACCCAACCCAGAGGCCAGATCCTGACACTGGGGTCTTGACCTAGTCTAGAATGGGGCCCAGGTCCTACCCAACCCAGAGGCTGGGTCCCAATTCTGCAATCAGACCTGGAGGCTCAGGTCCAAATATCTGAGCCTCAGCTTAGGCCAGGGCCACCCAGGCCATCCCTGGTCTGGCACAAAGAATCAGCGAACAGCAAAAGTTCCTGAAAACTCTGGCAGCAGCCATTGACAACTTGAACACTCATTTAAACACCAACGTTACTGCTGCCATGACGTCTACCAAGCTCAATTCCTCCGGTCCCTCAGCCTACGATGCCCTTACTGGCACCTCCACGCTTTTCAGGGAACCCTCTTATGGGCAGGGGTTTCTTGATTCAATGCAATATGCACTTCTGTCTGCAACCAGCTTACTTCCCAGATGTGATCACCAAGACTACCTACATCCTTTCCCTTCTGGATGGTAAGGCCTTGGCCTGGGCATCACCTCTCAGGGAGTGTGCTGACCTGGTTCATATAGACCTTCAGGGGTTTCTGACCTTATTCCGCTCTGTCTTCGACAATCCAGGCTGAAGAGCCATTTCCGGGTCATCACTTCTCCATCTCCAACAAAGCTCGCTTTCATTAATGGACTATGTTATTGAATTCAGGACTCTTGCATTGGAACTTCACTGGGACTCAGACTGCTTACATTCCATCTTCCTCGAAGGTTTGAGTCCCCAGATTAAAGATGAGTTGGAGGCTCTCGAATTACCTGCATCTTTGGAATCTTTGATAGACCTTACTGGTCGCATCGACCGCTGCCTGCAAGAGCACTCACAAGAGTCTAGAACATCCAGGAAGTCTATCCCAGGCTCATCTCGAACTCGACGTTCATCTTCACCCAGACTGAATGCAGCTCAGAATAAAGTGGAGGATGAGCCAATGCAGATGGGCTGGAGCACCAAGGAATGATGCTGCCGCCATGAATCCGGTCTCTGCCTGTACTGCAGCCAACCCGGACATGCCATAGCCTCATGTCCAGTCTGTCCGGAAAACTCCCAGGCCTAGTTTCTGCTGGAGGACTGCTCCTAGGCCTGACTTCGCCATCTCCTCCATTGACTGTACCCATCTCCATTAAAATGGATAACCAGGAGTTTCACACTCTGGCACTGGTGGACTCTGGGGCTGGTGGGAACTTTATTTTAAAACAATTAACTGAGCACCTGTGTATCCCCACCATCTGCTCCCCAGTGGCCTTACTCCTCTCATCCATCCATGGAGAACCTCTTCCTGGTGAGGTTACTCACATCACGGCACCTATTCAACTCCGCACAGGGACCCTGCATGTAGAAACCATGTCTTTCCATATTCTGGACAAAGCCATTCATCACGTGGTCCTGGGATTGCCGTGGCTACAGCAACACACCCCACAGTTCGACTGGGCCACCTTATAGCTCTCCTATTGGGGTCCCTCCTGCTATGAGAAATGCCTGGAGTCCATATCGCCTCTGCCTTGCTTGAATGCCTCACTTTCTCCTCCCGGTCTTCCACTGCAATACTCTTCTTTTGCTTATGTGTTTTCGAAGAAGGCATCAGATCCTCTACCCCACCTTCACTCCTATGATTGTGCATTAAACTTGTTGCCCAACACAGAGCCTCCTCGGGGTAGGATCTATCCCTTATCGCTAACTGAAACTCAGGCCATGTCGAAGTACATCCGTGAGAACCTGGCCAAAGGCTTCATTTGGCCCTCTAATTCTCCCGCAGGGGAAAAAAGATGGCTCCCTCCATTCCTGCATCGATTATAGAGGTCTAAATGAGATCACTCTAAAGGTCTGCTATCCATTGCCTCTGATTTCGTAGCTTTTCAATAGGCTTCAAGGAGCGAAAATCTTCTCTAAATTGGATCTCCAAGGTCCATGGACTTGGCAATCTGTTAGGATTTCTGGGTTTCATGGACCCTTGGCTCAAAGTGAGGATTGTTACCACAGGTCCTCGCCATCAGGAGGCGAAGTCAGGTGCAGCAGGAGCTTGTGGAGAGGTCTGAGGAGAGGTACCGAGCAGCGGTGTGAGAGACCCAGTACAGAGGGACCCCTCAGTACACAGGTTGGGCTGGAGAGCAGTACCTGAGCAGAGACCTCTGAGAGAGCAGTGCTAGGCAGGCCCGAGGAACGGGGGAGCGCAAAACAGAAAGTTCAGGAGGTATGCTGCAGAGACAGCCCCAAGGGGCAGAACTGTGTAGTGAGGAAGGCACTGATGATATGATGTAGCGGGGAAGCCCGAGTCGAGTCTCCAGACAATGATGTAAGCAACCCTGAGGAGCGGGGCTGCGCACAATGAAACCTCTGATAGAGCACTGGAGACACCATCCCGAGAAGCGGGGAGGTGTGAATACAGTCACAGATGCAATATAAAGGCAATGTCCCGAGGAGTGGGGAAGCACAGGTAATCACCGGTATGGAATGTAGGAACTGCCCCAAGGAGCAGGGAAGCACAGACAGTCTCTGGTGTAGAACATAGGCACTGCCCCGAAGAATGGGGAAATACAGACAGTCACTGGTGTAGAATGTAGGCACTGCCCCGAGGAATGGGGAAGCATGGAGATGAGTCTCCAGAGTAGTGAGTCCGTTCTCAGAGGCAACCCCTAGGAGCAGGGAGGCCGGCGGGTAGGAATTCTGGAAGGCGCAAGGATAGCCCGAGGAGTGGGGGAAGCCAGGAGAACAGGTCTCCGATAGGAGCGCAAGCAGGCCCCCCAAGGAGCGGGTACCTGAGCCAGAGTCCAAAGTAGATCAGAGACAGCCACCACAGGTTCGAGGAGACAGGAGCAAGCACAGTAGCAATAGAACTCATTGCCAAGCCAGCTAGCAAGGGGTGAAGGAGGTGCTTAAGAACCCTGACCAAGTGATGACATCAGTCAGGGATGCCCCTGAGGTTCCCACCGTAGCGTCTTCAAAGGAGGGCCCGGTGGCACGCGCGCATGCCTAGGAAGGACCAGAGTAGGCGTGGATGGTGACACCCTCCCGGCTGCCATGAGGAACTTTGAGGTATACGGCAGCAGAGCCTAGCCCCCGCTGCGAGCAGGCCTGGAGAGGGGAGAAGGGCAGCACAAGATGTATGTTGACACGGTCGCAGCCGTCTGCGACTGATGGTCATAACAGGGAAGCAATGTGCCAGGGTCAGGTTTTCCTGGGAAGGGAGAATGAATTCTATACTTTTGCCTAGCCCAGTGGGAGAATTCAGTAATAGTCAAGTTGTTTAGCCATGTGTATATACAGGGAAGGGGAGGTAGAAAATAAAGGTTTATCATTCATATATTTGGAATTGAAAGATGGATTATTGTATCAATCATCCATGAGAATCCCCATGCGGTTGGAACTGCTTCAGCCCATTTTTTCCCAGACTTACCACTGGACCTGCTAGAAATCACCCATGCTACCTATTTGAAGAATGCAGTGTCAGGGATAAGACACAGACCCAACAGTTGATGATTGGGATGGTCATTTCCCAACAGGCGAGGGACAAATGATAGCCCTCTAAGGGCATCCTCTAGCCCCAATGGTACCCCGCCTCTAATAGAAACTCCATTCAGTTGGATAAGAGTTGACCTGGTGATGCCTTTAAACAGAACTACTACACCATACATACATCAGCAAACAGCAATGGTGTGCCAAATTTGTAAAATTTATAGAGCTGAAGACACTGAAGGTATTTGCTCAGTGGGGGATGTTTTGGGAGATATTGCAAACCAGGGAATACCATTCATATCAAGATAACTGCAGGAACTGTGCCAGCTTTGGTAATTTACTAATTTGCTCTATCTAGACTTCCATATACCATCCCCTAACTGACAATTAACAGAATGGTTTAACAGGACATTAAAGGGGATTGTGCAGAGGTGTGTGGCCTCAGACATTCACACCTGGCAGCACAAGTACAATAAATTTAAGGTAACTTTAACTAATTAGCTTGCATCAAACTAATTGATAGGTTATGATTTATTTTGTGACCTGTATTGTACATAAGCTCATAAGAACATAAGAAATTGCCATGCTGGGTCAGACCAAGGGTCCATCAAGCCCAGCATCCTTTTTCCAACAGAGGCCAAACCAGGTCACAAGAACCTGGCAAGTACCCAAACACCAAGAAGATCCCATGCTACTAATGCAATTAATAGCAGGGGCTATTTAACTAAGTAAACTTGATTAACAGCAGTTAATGGTCTTCTCCAAGAACTTATCCAAACCTTTTTTGAACCCAGTTATACTAACTGCACTAACCACATCCTCTGGCAACAAATTACAGAGCTTGATTGTATGTTGAGTGAAAAAGAATTTTCTCTGATTAGTCTTAAATGTGCAACTTGCTAACTTCATGGAATGCCACCTGGACCTTCTGTTATCCAAAAGTCTAAATAACCGATTCACATCAACTCGTTCAAGACCTCTCATGATCTTAAAGACCTCTATCATATCCCCCCTCAGCTGTCTCATCTCCAAGCTGAACAGCCCTAACCTCTTCAGCCTTTCCTTATAGGGGAGCTGTTCCATTCCCTTTATCATTTTGGTTGCCCTTCTCAGTACCTTCTCCAATCCAACTACCTGTATATCTTTTTTGAGATATGGTGATCAGAATTGTACACAGAATTCAAGGTGCAGTCTCACCATGGAGCGAAACAGAGGCATTATGACATTTTACATTTTATTAACCATTCCCTTCCTAATAATTCCTAACATTCTGTTTGCTTTTTTGACTGTTGCAGCACACTGAGCCAACAATTTCAAAGTATTTGTTGCGCTCAAAGGTGGACCCATGTCCTGGGGCAGTGGAGAGACACCTCCTGATAGGGATCAGATGGCAACTGCCCCCAGGGGGCAGAGCACTGGAGGAGACAAAGACTTGGATGAGCTTCACCACTGGAAGCCCGAGGTCCCCCCCGGGAGGAGCCCATAGGGACCCAGGCTGCTTGGACTTAAGTGGCCCTCGCAGGGTCTCCTGGGAGAGTAGAAGTCCGGCGTACCCACTGACACAGGGAGAGCATGATTAGGTTTGAGACTAGAGGTCCGATGGAGCAAGGAGGACCAGAATAGCGTAGGTGATGACAAGGCAAGGAACAGAGCCAGAATCTAGGGAAGAAGTCAGGCGAGCAAAGGTCAGAGTCCAGAGGTCAGTCCGTAGGATGGTCAACAAGGCAGAGGTCAAATACCAGAGGTCATATGAGGTCACAGGCAGGCCGAAGTTGGGAGGCAGGCAGCAGGCAGGCAGGTCAAGGAACAACCTGAGGTCTTGAGGCAGGCGGCAGGCAGGCAGTCAGGTCAAGGAACAAGCTGAGGTCTTGCGGCAGGCGGCAGGCAGGCAGGCAGGTCAAGGAACAAGCTGAGGTCAGTACCAGTTAGACAGTCTGGAGGTACTACCTGGGGAAATGTACAGACGAACACAGGAACAAAATTTAATTCATAAGGCAGTGAAAGATGGCTGGAGCGTTACAAAGCCCAAAGGGCATCACTATGTATTCGTAGTGACCGTCTCTTGTATTAAATTCTGTCTTACAAAAATCATCAGGTTAGATGCGTACCAGATTGTACGCACACCTCAGGTCCAACTTGGAGAAGATTTGTGCCCCTTCTAGGCGATCGGACAGTTCACTGATGAGGGGTAGCTGATATCGATCCTTGTGAGTTATAGAATTAAGAACCCTGTAATCAATACAGGGACGTAGCCCACTGTCCTTTTTTTTTCACAAAGAAGAACCCCACACCAGGAGGGGAGTCAGATGGACGAATGAAGCCTTTCTCTAAATTCTATTTAATGTATTCAGATATAGCCTGAGTCTCAGGCTGAGTCATCGGGTAGGTTCTGCCTTTGGGAGGTGTGGTGCCTGGCAGGAGTTCAATAGGACAGTTGAACTTACATAACGGAGGCAGGGTATCTGCTTTCTGCTGAGAGAAAATATCACTGAAGTCAGAATACTGTGGAGGCAAGCCAAGTAAGGTAACAGACTTGAGAACAGGCATTATAGGAGAAATGGAATGTAAACAAGAGTTTTGGCATTTAGAGACCCACTGTACCAACTGCAAGGTTTACCAATCGAACTGGGGTTTGTGGGTCTGGAGCCAGGGCAGCCCCAGGATACCTGGATGGGTTGAATGCTTCAAAACATAGAAAGACATCTCCTCTTCGTGGAGGGTACCCACGGTGAGATGGATGGCCACTGTCTGGTGAGTGATGAGACTGGGAGATGGTCTCCCTGGATGGAGGTGATCAAAGACTCACTTCCAGTGGTCGGAGAGGTATATTCAAGAGTTTTATGATATCATCCATAATGAAGGTGCCGCTCGCTCCAGTGTCAACAAGAGCAGTCGTAGCAAAGGTGTGGACCTTGATGCCCAATGAAACTGGAAGCAAAAGTTGAGGGCCAGAAACAGTTGCCCCCAAGCTTGGGACCCCTGCCAAGCTCAGGCTTTGCAGTTTCCCGGCCGGACGGGGCAAAACTGCAAACAAGGTCCAGAAGTGCCACAGTAAAGGCAGAGACTCTCCTTCTGCCGACGAAGATGCTCAGTCGGAGACAAGCGCCCACAATTCACCTCCATAGTTTCCACCATGGAAGGAGGTGGTGGAGAGTTCTTCACTGGGTTGTTGGGTACGCTTGAGGTACGTGTTGAAGGAGAGTGTGGGGCCTTTACTTTTAGGCAACTCTGCTGGAGGCGATGATCGATCCTACCGGCAAGGGATATCAGGTCTTTTAGAGATGTGGGAGTCTTACGGATGGAGAGCTCATCTTTCAGAGCACAAGAAAGTCAATCTAGGAAGTTGGCTTGCAGACAATCTTCTTGCCACCCAAATTATGTGGCCAAGGTCTGAAACTCCACTGTATATTCGGAGAGGGTCCTTGACCCTTGACAGAGGTGGAGTAGACTATGGTTGGCGATAGCCAGACTACCTGGGTCTCCGAAGGTCTGCTTGAAGAGAGCAATGAAATCAGATAATTTGGAGAGGATGGGATCAGATCATTCCCATAAGGGAGAAGCCCATGCCAGAGCTTTCCCTTCCAAACGAGACAGAATGAAGGTCACCTTAGTGATCTCCTTCAAAAACAATGAGGGTTGCAGTGCAAATTGCATAAAGCATTGATTAAGGAAACCATGACAGGAGTGTGGGTCCCCATTATATCTGGGGGGTCCAGGAAGTGCCAAATATGTTTTGGGAAGCATGGTAGCCGAAAGGCCCACAGGGTTGGCCATTGCTGTAACTTGTAATTGGGAACACAGTTCTTCCACCAAAGAAGCCAGCATCTCTAATACTTGGTGATGTTGTTTCACTATGGCGGCCAATCCTGGTAGGGCCCTGGAGGTGGAAGACCCCACCAAGTCCATGGCCTTGGCAACCTGTTGTGCTCGGAGGTTGACCCTTGTCCTGGGACAGTGGAGAGACACCTCCTGATAGGGATCAGATGGCAACTGCCCCCAGGGGGTGGAGTACTGGAGGAGACAAAGACTTGGATGAGCTTCACCACTGGAAGCCCGAGGTCCCTCCAGGAGGAGCCCGTAGGGACCCGGGCCACTTGGACTTAAGTGGGCCTTGCAGGGTCTCCTGGGAGAGTAGAAGTCTGGCGTGCCCACTGATAAAGGGAGAGTGCGATCGGGTTCGAGACTAGATGTCCGATGGAGCAAGGAGGACCAGAATAGCGTAGGTGATGACAAGGCAAGGAACAGAGCCAGAATCTAGGGACGAAGTCAGGTGAGAAAAGTTCAGAGTCCAAAGGTAGTCCGTGGGATGGTCAAAAAGGCAGAGACCAGATACCGGAGGTCAGATGAGGTCACAGGCAGGCCGAAGTCGGGAGGCAGGCAGCAGGCAGGCAGGCAGGTCAAGGAATAAGCTGAGGTCTTGAGGCAGGTGGCAGGCAGGCAGGCAGGTCAAGGAACAAGCTGAGATCTTGAGGCAGGCGACAGGCAGGCAGGCAGGTCAAGGAACAAGCTGAGGTCAGTACCAGTTAGACAGTCCGGAGGTACTACCTGGGGAAACATACAAACAAACACAGGAACAAGACGAGCAGGAACTAGTGTGCAGGAACGAGGCAGGAACAGGACTGGAACAGAAGGATCCTGGAACGAGACTTGGAACAAGACAAGAGCAGGAACAAATGCAGAGGCAATCTAGCATACAAGCCGACCCGATTGCCAAGGCAAGGAAGCACAGTCAGGAACTTCCTTATATCGGGGGATCAATCAGGGCACACTGTGGAGCTGAGGCCCGCCCATGGCCCTACAAAAGGCTGGGTGGTATGCGCGCGTGCACAGGGGTGTGGCCAGCATCGGTGAGGACGCTGAACCTCGGCATAGAGCCTGGCGCGCAGTGTAAGGCCCGGCAACCGCCGCCGCGGGACGCCAGGGCCTAGAGGAGCTGGCAACTACTGCTAGGGAGGTCGACCTGGGACCTGCCATGGGTCCATGAAGGTGAGCAGGCCCGTGCGTGGGACGGCTACGGACGGGGCGTGTAACAGTATTATCCAGTATGTTTCCTAGATCTTTTTCCTGGGTGGTAGCTCCTAATATTGAACCTAACATCGTGTAACTACAGCAAGGGTTGTTTTTCCATATATTGAACACCTTGAACTTGTCCAAATTAAATGTCATCTGCCATTTGGATGCCCAATCTTCCAGTCTTGCAAGGTCCTTCTGTAATGTATCACAATCCGCCTGTGATTTAACCACTCTGAACAATTCTGCACTATCCGCAAATTTGACAACCTCACTTGTCATATTCCCCTCCAGATCATTCACAAACATATTGAAAAGCACCGGTCCAAGCACAGATCCCTGAGCCACTGCAGCATTTACCTGCCTCCAATGAGAAAATCGACCACTGAATCCCACTCTGTTTCCTGTCCTCCAACCAGCCTGCAATCCATGAAAGAACATTGACTCCCATCCCATGCATTTCCAGTTTTCCTAGAAGCCTCTCATGAGGGACCCCATCAAACGCCCTCCAAAAATCAAAACACACCACATCCACTTGTTCACCCCTAGCCACATGTCCATCAACCCCCTCAAAAAAATGAAGCAGATTTGCTAGGCAAGACTTCCCCTGGGTAAATCCACCCTGTCTATGTTCCACCAAACCATGTCTTTCTATATGCTCTATGATTTTGATCCCCAGAATAGTCTGCACCATTTCTCCCGGCACTGAAGCCAGGCCCATTGGTCCATAGTCTCCAGGATCACCCCTGGAGCCCCTTCCAAACACTGGGCTCACACTGGCCACTCTCCAGTCTTCAGGCACACTGGATGACTCCAACGATAGGCTACAAATCTTAACTAATAGATCAGAAATCTAATTTTTTAGTTCCCTCAGAACCCTAGGATGCATACCATCTGGTCCAGGTGATTTGCCACTCTCTAGTTTGTCAATCTGGCCACTATAACCTCCAGGTCTACGGTGACTCAGCCCTGCTCATCTGACTCAACACCCTGAAAACTATCTCCAGAACTGGCATCTCCCCAACATCCTCACCAACAACCACAGAAGTAAAGAATTCATCAAGTCTTTCCACAATGAACCCCTCCTCTCCAAGAGCTCCTTCAATCCCTCGGTCATCCAACGGTCCAACCGACTCCCCCACAGGCTTCCCGCTTTATATATTTTCCAAAAAGTTCCCACTATTAGTCTTTGCCTTTATGGCCAACCCCATCTCAAATTCTCTCTCCACCTGCCCCATCAATGTTCCACACTTAACCTGACAATGCCCATGTTTTATACCACCTTCCTCAGATGGATCCCTCCCCCAATTTTTGAAGAATGTTTTATAGGCCAAAATAGCCTCCCTTACCTCACCCCTCAACCACGCTGGCAATTGTTCTGCCCTCCTTCCACCCCTCTCAATGAGCAGAATAATTCCGGACTGCACGTTAAGGACTGTACTTTCAAACAATGTCCATGCCCGTTGAACACTCCCAACCCTTGCAGCGCACCCCTCAGTTCTTTTCCAACCACTTTCCCCATATTATCAAAGCCTCCCCTCCGAAAATTCAGTACTAGAGCCATAGATCCACCCATTGCCCCCCCTCCAATCATCAGTTCAAATTCGATCACGTCATGATCACCACTGCCAAGTGGCCCCACCACCATTACCTCTCTCACCAAATCCTGAACCAATTGCTCCATGAAGCAGTAATTTACTATATCCGGGAACGTTATGTCTCTAGCAAGTCCTGATTTTACATTTACCCGGTCAATATTGGGGTAATTGAAATCTCCATTATTGCACTGCCAAATTGGTTAGCTTCCCTGATTTCTCTTAGCATTTCATCATCTGTCTGAGCATTTTGTCCAGGTGGACGGTAGTATACACCTATCACTATACTCTTACCCAACACACATGGATTTCTACCCATATAAATTCTACTGAGCATTTAGTCTCTTGTATGATCTTTATTTTGTTGGACTCTATACCCTCCCAGACATAAATTACCAAGTCTCTGACCCCCCCAAGACTTGCCAAAAGTCCATGGTGGTGCAGCGGGGTTCCTGGAGTGATCTCTGGCACTCGCGCCGTCGGCTGCTAGTATTAAAAATGGCGCCGATAGCCTTTGCCCTTACTATGTCACAGGGGCTACCAGTGCCATTGGTCAGCCCCTGTCACATGGTAGGAGCACAAGATGGTGCTGGCCGTCCATTGCTCTTACCATGTGACAGGGGCCGAACAATGGCACTGGTAGCCCCTGTCACATCGTAAGGGCAAAGGGCACGGGTACCATTTTGATTCGTGGTAAGCCTGATGGTCTGACGGGGAGACATCGGTCGCGGGACCCTGCTGGACCACCAGGGCTTTTAGTAAGTCTTGGGGAGGGATTGGAATGGTGGTGGGGGGTTGTAATAAAGTAAAATTGAAGGGTTGGGGGGTGGGGTTTTTTTTAATAAATGTGCCCCTCCCCCCCCAACCTAACCTGAAAAACAAATTTTCCCTGAAGTTCGGGGAAAATCCGTTTCGGGGTTTGGGTCCCCTGAACCAGGACGAATTAAAAGAATGCACATCTCTATCATGAGACGATGGTGCAAGGAAGAGGGATTCAGTTTTGTTAGGAACTGGGGAACCTTTTGGGGATGGGGGAGTCTCTTCCGAAGGGATGGGCTCCACCTTAACCAGGGTGGAACCAGACTGCTGGCTCTAACCTTTAAAAAGGAGATAGAGCAGCTTTTAAACTAGAACAAAGGAGAAAGCCGACAGTCGCTCAGCAGCGCATGGTTCGGAGAGAGGTATCTTCAATGGATACTAATGATGCATTAGAATTAGGGCATCCTGATAGTGAAGTTCCAATAATAAGAAAAGTACTCCAAGTGCCTGTAACTAAAAACTCACATGAGCTAAAAAATTCTAACTTATCCCTATCAATTAAAAAGTAGAATGAAAATTCAAACAAAAAACAAACTTTGAAATGCTTGTATGCTAATGCCTAAGAAGTAAGATGGGAGAATTAGAATGTATAGCAGTGAATGATGGCATAGACTTAATTGACATCTCAGAGACATGGTGGAAGGAAGACAACCAATAGGACAGTGCTATACCGGGGTACAAATTATATCGCAATGACAGAGAGGAGCACCTGGGAGGCGGTGTGGCGCTGTTGCGTTTGTGCCTATTCTCGCCCTCACTCCACCCTCTCTACTTTTGTGGCTACTCCCTTTGGCTCAGATGGACAGATGCAGCCGCAGCTTCTCTCCGCCTCTTGGTTCTGGAATCCCCGGGCTGGCTTGACGCTACGGATTCGCCATGTTCCTGATGTCGTAAGGGTACGCGCGCTCCAGACTTTGTACCAGCGAGGGTGCAAACCTTGGGGGCATCCCCCCTAGTGACATCATTCGTTTTCCATTTAAAAAGTCTTTGTTTGCTAACTACAAGCGAGCTAGCAAGGAACTCCATCGGAACTTGCTTCGGCAATCCACGCTACTTGCAACAATGATCCGAGACAGCTAGGGGAAATCTTTCTCCACTGCTCGGCCTTTCCAAACTTACCAGGAGTACCCGCTCCTCAGGGGCTCTGCTCTCTTTATTCTTGATTTCAGATTGTTGGACGGGATCCGGTACTCGCTCCTCGAAGGCCTACGTTCCCGAAGACTCATAAGACTCCTATTGCCTGGAGGCGATCGCAGACGTGAACACAGTGAGTCCTTTTACAGACAGGAACCGGTACTCGCTCCACGAGGGCCCTTGTTCCAAATCGCTAAGGCTCCCTTCAGTCTAAGACGTTATTGCAGGTACGAGGATCATGAGTTACCATTGCAGATTGCAGATAGGAACCGGTACTCGATCCACGAGGGCCTATGTTCCTAAAACCTTTCTCATACTCTCTTCTTCCTCAGAAGATATCGCATACCTATTAGGGATGTGAATCGTTTTAGGACGATTAAAATTATCGTCCGATAATTTTAATATCGTCTTAAACCGTTATGGAACACAATACAATAGAGATTCTAACGATTTATCGTTATAAATCATTAGAATCGTGAGCCGGCACACTAAAACCCCCTAAAACCCACCCCCGACCCTTTAAATTAAATCCCCCACCCTCCCCAACCCCCCCCCCAAATGACTTAAATAACCTGCGGGTCCAGCGGCGGTACGGAACGGCAGCGGTCCGGAACGGGCTCCTGCTACTGAATCTTGTTGTCTTCAGCCGGCGCCATTTTCCAAAATGGTGCCGAAAAATGGCGGCGGCCATAGACGAACACGATTGGACGGCAGGAGGTCCTTCCGGACCCCCGCTGGACTTTTGGCAAGTCTTGTGGGGGTCAGGAGGCCCCCCCCCAAGCTGGCCAAAAGTTCCTGGAGGTCCAGCGGGGGTCAGGGAGCAATTTCCCGCCGCGAATCGTTTTCGTACGGAAAATGGCGCCGGCAGGAGATCGACTGCAGGAGGTCGTTCAGCGAGGCGCCGGAACCCTCGCTGAACGACCTCCTGCAGTCGATCTCCTGCCGGCGCCATTTTCCGTACGAAAACGATTCGCGGCGGGAAATCGCTCCCTGACCCCAGCTGGACCTCCAGGAACCTTTGGCCAGCTTGGGGGGGGGGCCTCCTGACCCCCACAAGACTTGCCAAAAGTCCAGCGGGGGTCCGGAAGGAGCTCCTGCCATCCAATCGTGTTCGTCTATGGCCGCCGCCATTTTTCGGCGCCATTTTGGAAAATGGCGCCGGCTGAAGACAACAAGATTCAGTAGCAGGAGCCCGTTCCGGACCGCTGCCGTTCCGGACCGCCGCTGGACCCGCAGGTTATTTAAGTCATTTGGGGGGGGGGGTTCGGGAGGGTGGAGGATTTAATTTAAAGGGTCGGGGGTGGGTTTTAGGGGGTTTTAATGTGCCGGTTTTGCGATTTTACGTTTTTTCGATTTTTCACGATTTTTCACGATTTTTCACGATATTTTACCCCCCCAAACGGCAACAATACGATTCCCTCCCCCTCCCAGCCGAAATCGATCGTTAAGACGATCGAGGACACGATTCACATCTCTAATACCTATATCTTATGGATTATTATTACAGCTTAACAGATAGGAACTGGTACTCGCTCCACGAGGGCCTACGATCCTAAATCTCTTCTAGCCTCTCTTCTATTCCAGAAGCAAACTGCTTGTGATTTAACTACTGTTAAAGACTCACAGTTTGTGAGTTCTATTTAAGACTGCCTATAGGAACCAGCCTGCGGCTCCTGTTCCTGAATACTGAAGACTCTCTGTTGCATAAAGAAGACATTACGGATATCTACAATTGTGAGTGTATCATCTACCACTGATTATGCCCAGCATACCCTGTCTACTCACTACCTATAGTCTCTCCTTACAGCTCAGCAGCTCAGAGATCGTAGTTCCAGTATCAGAGGGACTTCAGCCCTGCCGGGCATATCAACTCAATACTGCCACCTCTGGTGTTTCTACTACCAGTCTAATAAAGAACTATCTGTGTTTGTCTTACTACTCCAGCCTAGCCAGTGGTCCCTCTCAAGATCTCCACTTGAGGGCGCTGTCATCTGCCATCGGCCCAGGAATTCACTATTCTACTAAGTGTTACTCCTTACACTAATAGAGCGGTATTATCATCTGCCACTCTGTGGGAGCCAACCCACATCAGACCATTACTCCTCTCTCTGCGGAAGCTGATCCATATCAGATAGCTATCTCCCCATGGGGATCATACAGGTTGCTGGCTCATCTGTCTACAGGAACTAAGCACTAACAGATAGCTACTCCTTAGCAAGATCTGTAATAGAGTGCTAGTCCGCTCCCTGGCGGGGTGATTGCTAACAGATTGCTACTCCTCCTTCAACGGGAGTATCCAGCAGCCAGATTCATAACAGATTGCTAGCTCCTCCCCTCTGGAGGAGCAGATCTATATCAGATTGCTAACTCCTCCCCTCTGGGGGAGCAAGTCTTTAACAGGCGCTTTATGTCCGGGATGGCATAGAGTCCAACAGGATAAACATCCTGCATGAGACTAAATGCAAAATTGAATCTTTATGGGTAAAAATCCCTTGTGGGTCGGGGAAGACTATAGTGATAGGAGTATACTACCGTCCACCTGATCAAGATGGTGAGACGGACAGTGAAATGCTAAGAGAAATTAGGGAAGCTAACCAAATTGGTAGTGCAGTAATAATGGGAGACCTCAATTACCCCAATATTGACTGGGTAAATGTATCATGGGTACGCTAGAGAGATAATGTTCCTGGATGGAATAAATGATAGCTTTATGGAACAACTGGTTCAGGAACTGACGAGAGAGGGAGCAATTTTAGATCTAATTCTCAGTGGAGCACAGGATTTGGTGAGAGAGGTAATGGTGGTGGGGCCGCTTGGCAATAGTGATCATAATATGATCAAATTTGAATTAATGACTGGAAGAGGAACAGTATGCAAATCCACGGCTCTCATGCTAAACTTTCAAAACGGAAACTTTGATAAAATGAGAAAAATTGTTAGAAAAAAAACTGAAAGGAGCAGCTACAAAAGTAAAAATTGTGCAAGAGGGTGGTCATTGTTAAAAAAAAATACTATTCTAGCAGCACAGTCCAGATGTATTCCACACATTAAGAAAGGTGGAAAGAAGGCAAAATGATTACCAGCATGGTTAAAAGGGGAGGTGAAAGAAGCTATTTTAGCCAAAAGATATTCATTCAAAAATTGGAAGAAGGATCCAACAGAAGAAAATAGGATAATGCATAAATGTTGGCAAGTTAAATGTAAAACATTGATAAGACAGGCTAAGAGAGAATTTGAAAAGTAGTTGGCTGTAGAGGCAAAAACTCACAGTAAAATCTTTTTAAAATATATCCAAACCAGAAAGCCTGTGAGTGAGTCAGTTCAACCATTAGATGATCGAGGGGTTAAAGGGGCACTTAGAGAAGATAAGGCCATCACGGAAAGATTAAATGATTTCTTTGCTTCGGTGTTTACTGAAGAGGATGTTGGGGAGGATCCCCGTACTGGAGAAGGTTTCCATGGGTAATGATTCTGAGGGACTGAATCAAATCACAGTGAACCTAGAAGATATGGTAGACCTGATTGACAAACTGAAGAGTAGTAAATCACCTGGACCAGATGGTATACACCCCAGAGTTCTGAATGAACTAAAAAATGAAATTTCAGACCAATTAGTAAAAATTTGTAACTTCTCATTAAAATCATCCATTGTACCTGAAGACTGGAAGATAGCAAATGTAACCCCAATATTTAAAAAGGGCTCCAGGGGCGATCTGGGAAACTACAGACTGGTTAGCCTAACTTCAGAGCCAGGAAAAATAGTGGAAAGTGTTCTAAACATCAAAATCACAGAACATATAGAAATACATGGTTTAATGGAACAAAGTCAGCATGGCTTTACCCAAGGCAAGTCTTGCCTCACAAATCTGCTTCACTTTTTTGAAGGAGTTAATAAACATGTGGATAAAGGTGAACCGGTAGAAGTAGTATACTTGGATTTTCAAAAAGCGTTTGACAAAGTTCCTCATGAGAGGCTTTTAGGAAAAGTAAAAAGTCATGGGATAGGTGGTGATGTTCTTTCGTGGATTGCAAACTGGCTAAAAGACAGGAAACAGAGAGTAGGATTAAATGGACAATTTTCTCAGTGGAAGGGAGTGGGCAGTGGAGTGCCTCAGGGATCTGTATTGGGACCCTTACTTTTCAATATATTTATAAATGATCTGGAAAGAAATACAACAAGTGAGGTAATCAAATTTGCAGATGATACAAAATTGTTCAGAGTAGTTAAATCACAAGCAGATTGTGATAAATTGCAGGAAGACCTTGTGAGACTGGAAAATTGGGCATCAAAATGGCAGATGAAATATAATGTGGATAAGTGCAAGGTGATGCATATAGGGAAAAGTAACCCATGCTATAGTTACACAATGTTAGGTTCCATATTAGGTACTACAACCCAAGAAAGAGATCTAGGCGTCATAGTGGATAACACATTGAAACCGTCGGTTCAGTTTGCTGTGGCAGTCAAAAAAGCAAACAGAATGTTGGGAATTATTAGAAAGGGAATGGTGAATAAAACATAAAATGTCATAATGCCTCTGTATCGCTCCATGGTGAGACCGCACCTTGAATACTGTGTACAATTCTGGCCGCCGAATCTCAAAAAAGATATAATTGTGATGGAGAAGGTACAGAGAAGGGCTACCAAAATGATAAGGGGAATGGAACAGCTCCCCTATGAGGAAAGACTAAAAAGTTTAGGACTTTTCAGCCTGGAGACGAGACGGTTGAGGGGGGATATGATAGAGGTGTTTAAAATCATGAGAGGTCTAGAATGGATAGATGTGAATTGGTTATTTACTCTTTCGGATAATAGAAAGACTAGGGGGCACTCCATGAAGTTAGCATGTGGCACATTTAAAACTAATCGGAGAAAGCTCTTTTTTACTCAACACACAATTAAACTCTGGAATTTGTTGCCAGAGGATGTGGTTAGTGCAGTTAGTATAGCTGTGTTTAAAAAAGGATTGGATAAGTTCTTGGAGGAGAAGTCCATTACCTGCTATTAATTAAGTTGACTTAGAAAATAGCCACTGCTATTACTAGCAATGGTAACATGGAATAGACTTAGGTTTTGGGTACTTGCCAGGTTCTTATGGCCTGGATTGGCCACTGTTGGAAACAGGATTCTGGGCTTGATGGAACCTTGGTCTGACCCAGTATGGCATGTTCTTATGTTCCTATGTATCAGATGAAAATGGAGACAACACAGAGTGAAAAACATATATATTAAAAAAATATAATGAATCAGGACAGCAAAGCACTGACTGTGTTTTCTTTATTATTGCTGGACTTGAAAATACATCCTCACTCTTTTAAAATAAATCAACATCATTAATTGTTTCTAGTATCTGTCTTAGCTGTTATTGACTGTTGCATCCATCGGTCACAGACGGCTGCGACCGCTCTGCCTTACCTCTTTTCTTCCTTTTTTTCTCTCCTTGGGCAAGATGGCTGTGTCTCCAACCTAGCATAGGCATTCCAGTCCACCATGTTCACTCCTGTGGCCTCCTAGGGCACGAGCACACACATCTCCTACGCTCAAATATACATCATGGTGGGAAACTCGGGGGCGGCCCCACTGCTTCGCTACCAACTTTGAGTTAGCAAGGACTTCAGTTTAGCTACTCTGACCACTCTAAGCTGCATGCTTAGATGACGCTTTCACTCCAGGGGCCTTGCTCCTTTAGAAGCTCTAGACAGCTGCTCCTCGTGGGTCTCTCGCTTCCAACTAAGCTTTGGGGCCTCTACTAACTAAGACAACTGCTCCTCCGGGATCTTTGTCTCTCTTCTCCATTTCAGGATATCGGAGTATCAGATACTCGCTCCTCGAGGGCCTCCAGCCTATGTATCCTGCACCACGGACCTTCGGTCCCACCATTTCATCATCAGGAAGACACCTACATTCCTGTGAGTACCTCTATGATCCAGTGCTCCAGCTCTACCCACCAGCCGATGAGTTACCCGCACTGTGGGCTCCCGCCTATCGTGAACATCTGGTTGAGATTATACATCCAAGCCTGTTGAACGTATTGGCACCTCGTGGATATCAGTGACTTACCTTCCTGCTTACATCATCTATCTATAGCAGTACAATAAAGCCCTCCATCCATAATGTGTCTGCTATCTGAGTTCAGCCTATCACTGTGGTTCCCCACGGGGCCCTTCCCCGTGGGCAGAGTCATCTCCACAGTGACCAAGGGTCCTTAATGTCACAAACACAACAGATTGCTAACTCCATGGACTCGGCTCAGCTCACAGTCCTGCAGGCCATTCCTGGCCTAGCCCAGCGGATCACGGAACAACAAAAATCTTTGGAGAGCCTAGCTACTGCTTTCAATCAGTTGCACGCTCAACTGAATTCTTCAGCTCCTCCTGTGAAGGAATTGCTGTCACCAGTGGTAACCCTTAAGACCACGGTACCTTTATCCACACCTCCCCGCTTTACGGGTGAAGCCAAGATGTGCAGAGGGTTTGTTAATCAATGCAGCATGCATTTTTCATTACAGCCTACCCTCTTTCCCACTGAAGCTTCAAAGACCACCTACATCTTGTCGCTCCTAGAAGGACGAGCCCTGGCCTTCTAGGAGAACGTGAAGATCCTATCCTGAATGACCTACCAGGATTTCTAAAACTTTTTAAGTCTGTGTTTGATGACCCGGCTCACCCGACCATCGCTGGATCTGCCTTGCTCAACCTTCATCAAGGTAACAAGCCACTCACAGACTTTGCTATTGAATTTAAGACTCTAGCATCTGAACTACATTGGGACACTGGATGCGTACGTGCCATATTCATGGAGGGTCTCAACTCTCGCTTATAGGATGAATTAGTGGCTCGTGATTTGCCTGATACCCTTGAGTCCCTGATGGAACTGGCTGGGAGAATTGACTGCCGTATCTGCGACCATACTCAGGAGGCTAAGAGTCCACGAAAGTCTACGGTGGGGGATAACGTCCTAAACCTGTGCCTATTGCTTCCAGCTTACCGTCTGCACCCCTAGAGGAGGAAGAGCCTATGCAACTAGGCCAAAGCCATTTGACCTCCAAGGAGAGACGTTATCACAAGCGCTTGGGGTTGTGCATGTACTGTGGCAAATTGGGCCAAGCAGTCCAAACCTGTCCTATTTGTCCGGGAAACTGACGGGCCTGGGATCTGCAGGAGGACTTCTCCTGGGCCTCACCTCTCCTACTCCTCCATTATCATTACCAGTATCTCTACTTTGCGGAGGTCTCAAATTTCAGACTCTCACTCTCATTGACTCCAGTGCCAGAGGTAATTTTATTCTGAAGCACTTAGTTGAACATCTATGGATTCCTACCATACCAATAGCTAAGCCTCTGCTATTGTCCTCTATCCATGGAGAACCACTTCTTGGAGAAGTTTCACTGACCACCCAGGCCATTGTCCTGCACACTGGAGAATCTATTTATTTTCTAGTATTGGAAAAAGCCATGCATCCGGTGGTATTGGGGCTGCCGTGGCTTCAAGACCATATGCCACAATTTAATTGGGCTACCTTGGAACTGTCCCGGTGGGGACCAGACTGTTATGGTCTGTGTTTTGCGGAAGTTTCACCACTCATCTGCATGCCTACTACCCCATCATTACCTGGCTTACCTACACAATACGCCTCCTTCCAGGATGTTTTTTCAAAGCAAGCAGCTGATGTTCTTCCGCCACACAGAGAGTTCTATTGTGCCATAAATCTGAAGCCAAGTTCAGAACCTCCCAAAGGAAGAGTCTACCCTCTTTCAGTAGCTGAGACTAAAGCTATGTCTACCTACATACAAGAAAATCTACAAAAGGGATTTATCAGACCTTCCAAATCTCCTGCTGGTACAGACTTCTTTTTCGTAGGGAAGAAGGATGGCACCTTATGCCCCTGCATTGACTACAGGGGTCTGAATGAGATTACCATCAAGGTCAGGTAACCTCTGCCCTTAATTTCTGAACTGTTTGATAGGCTCCAAGGAGCCAAAATATTCTCCAAATTAGACCTTAAAGGAGCTTACAACTTGGTGCATATTTGAGAAGGAGACGAATGGAAGACTGCTTTTAACACCCATGATGGACTCTTTGAATACCTCGTCATGCCCTTTGGCTTAAGTAATGCACCTGCAGTCTTTCAAAATATGATGAATGACATCTTACAGGACTTGCTTTATCAATGCGAAGTAGTATATCTCGATGATTTACTGATCTTTTCTCAAGATCTGAAAAGTCATCAGGAGGATGTTAAGAAAGTCCTAAGATGCCTGCGAGAGTACCACCTTTATGCAAAGCTTGAAAAGTGTGAATTCCACAAAGAAGCTGTATCCTTCCTGGGATACATTGTTTCTAAGAATGGTTTTCAAATGGACCCCAAGAAACTTGAGAGTATCCGGGACTGGCCTCAACCCACAGGCCTGAAGGCATTGTGTTGCTTCTTGGGCTTCACCAAGTACTATCAATCCTTTATTAAAAACTACTCATCATTGACAGTCCCTCTAACTGCTATGACCAAGAAGGGAGCCAACTCTGCCAATTGGTCTCCAGAAGCCATCTCAGCCTTCCTGACACTCAAAGAGGCTTTTCAGAAGAAGCCGTGTCTCCACCACCCTGACCCACATCGTCCTTTCATCGTTGAGGTCGACGCATCAGACGTTGGTGTGGGGGCGGTTCTAAGTCAGTACAGCGAATCCAATGTGCTCCATCCTTGCTCCTTCTTTTCTAGGCGATTTTCGCCTGCTGAGAGAAATTATGGGATCAGAGACAAGGAGCTTCTCGCAATCAAGCTGGCTTTTGAAGAGTGGAATCCTTGGCTAGAAGGCGCACAACACCAAATAGTAGTGTACACCGAACACAAGAATCTAGAGTACCTTCAACATGCCCAACGACTCAACCACCCTCAAGCAAGATGGTCTCTGTTTTTCAACAGATTTGACTTCCTTCTGAAGTATCGTCTGGGAGAGAAGAACACTCGGGCTGATGCCCTATCACGATCCTTCTCATCTCAGGATGTGACAGATGAATCCCGTCATATCATTGATCCCGAAAGAGTGGTCCTTGGAGCCACCCACACGGTACCCACTGGGAAGACGGTGGTGGCCAGGAGTTTACGGAAGAAACTGGCAGGCCATTCAGGACAGAGTCATACCCTAGCTATGTTGCAAAGATACTATTGGTGGCCAACCATGAAGAAGGATGTACAAGAGTATGTGGGTTCCTGCACTGTCTGTGCTAAGCAAAAGCCACCACTTGGGCATCCTTGGGGCCTATTACAGCCTCTACCATCACTGGATGAACCATGGACCCATATCGCTACCAATTTTGTTGTGGACCTGCCATCATCCAACGGTAATAACACCATATGGGTCACGGTCGACCATTTCTCTAAAATGGCACATTTTGTAGCACTACCAGGATTACCCACTGCTACTGAGTTAGCAAAACTCTTTATTAAACACATCTTCCGTCTTCTTGGGATACCTAAACATATCCTATCCGAGAGGGGAGTGCAATTTACTGTAAAGTTTTGGAGAGCATATGTCAAAAATTTGACATCGCCTTGGACTTAACCTCTGCCTACCATCCTCAGTCTAACGGTCAGACTGAGAGGATGAATAGAATGCTGAAACAATTTCTGTGATCATATGTCAACTCTAGACAGAACGACTGGGCTGAATTACTGCCTTGGACAGAATTTGCCATCAATTTGCATCCTGCTTCCTCGATGGGGTCTTCCCCTTTCCAGCTTGTCTACGGAAGACAACCGTTACTTCCTCTGCCAATTCCATTGTCAGTAGCCTCTCCTGCTGCCCAGGCTACCGCAACAGAGTTATCCCAACTTTGGAGACAGAAGAAGGAGCTTCTCCTCAAAGCAGGACAGAAGGCAAAGAGAACCTATAATGCTCATCATCAAAAGGCACCCCAGTTTCAGCCTGGAGACAAAGTTTGTTTAAGCACCAAGTACCTTCGACTTAAACTTCCTTCAGCAAGATTTGTACCTTGCTTTGTGGGACCCATTGCCATCCTTAGGCAATTAGGAAATCTGACATACAGTCTAAAACTGCCTCCATCAATGAAGATAGACAATGCATTTCATATATCTCTACTAAAGCCAGTGATACTCTCCGAGTTCTCCAGGAGAAACCCAGAACATACCAGCCTGGATACAGAAGATGACTTTGAATATGCCATGGATGACATCCTTGAGGTACGTAAAAGAGGCAAGACATGGGAGTATCTCATCTCATGGGAGAACTATGGCCCAGAGGAAAACTCCTTGGAATCACTGGCCAATATTACAGATAAAGAGATGGTACGTCAATTCCACCTGGCACACCCACGCAACCCAGAACACCTGGAAGAGATCTTGGAGGGGGCCCTTTGAAGGGGGGTACTGTTGTGTCCGTTGGTCGCAGATGGTTGCGACCACTCTGCCTTACCTATTTTCTTCCTTTTTCTCTCTCCTTGGGCAAGATGGCTACCTCCGGTGCCAAGTGCTGAGGGTCTCGACGTCTCCAACCTGGCATGGGCATTCCAGTCCACCATGCTCACTCCCGTGGCCTCCTAGGGTGTGAGCGCGCTCATCTCCTAAGCTCAAATACATGTCATGGCGGGAACCTCAGGGGCGCCCCACCGCATGACTTCAATACCTCCGGGTATATCAAGCCTCCACTTCGCTACCACCTTTGAGTTAGCAAGGACTTCAGTTTAGCTACTCTGACAGCTCTAAGCTGCATGCTTAGATGCTGCTTTCACTCCAAGGGCCTCACTCCTCTAGAAGCTCTAGACACCTGCTCCTCGGGGGTCTCTCGCTTCCAACTACCCTTCGGGGCCTCTACTAACTAAGACAATCACTCCTCGGGGGTCTTTCTCTCTCTTCTCCATTTCAGGATATCGAAGTATCAGATACTCGCTCCTCGAGGGCCTACCAGCCTATGTATCCTGCACCACGGACCTTTGGTCACACCATTTCATCACCAGGAAGATGCCTACATTCCTATGAGTACCTCTATGATTCGGTGCTCCAGCTCCACCCACCAGCCACGGTGTTACCCGCATTGCGGGCTCCCACCTATTGTGAACATCTGGGTGAGGTTATACATCCGAGCCTGTTGAACGTATTGGCACCTCGTGGATCTCAGTGACTTTCCTTCCTGCCTACATCATCTATCTATAGCAGTACAATAAAGCCCTCCATCCATACTGTGTCTGCTATCTGAGTTCAGCCTATCGCTGTGGTTCCCCACAGGGCCCCTCTCCATGGGCGGAGTCATCTCCACAGCGACCAAGGGTCCACAATGCCTCAAACACAACATTGTCTGGTGGAGCTTCTAGATAAGTGTTAACTTGGTTGCTTTCTATGACTGTGGTACTAGTTCGTATCAATTGTTCCTATAAGAACTTGTATCATTTGGATAAAATATGAACAGGTATACAGTAGGTCACCTCCTGAAGAGTTGCTCCCCTCTTTCACCTATCTATGAATACAACCACTCACAATAATAACCTACCTTCTTTCAAGAGCACATTGCTCATTAATAATTTGTATCTGCCTTATGTTAACAATCATAGAAGTCTGAAACATATGTTATTTGGCAGCTTACATTCAGCGCAGACATAGGGAAACTAAAAATAGCATGAAGATTAAAATTAGGTATGTACTGCAGTACTGAAATGCATTTACCCTGAGGTAAGCACAGGGGGCAAATCATATCAAGTTCAAATACTCCATCTGTTTTGTTTTTTTGTAATTATTATAGCAAATGTTAAAGATTCTACAATAGAAACAAACATCATCTTAGATTAGCTCAATATAAATGAAAGAAAGAAAGTAGGCTGAAAATTGGAAGAAGAGTTGATTTCACTACATGTTTATGTTAATAGGGTATTTGACTTTTGAATGCTTCATAAACCTTGTTATGTTCAGTGCTATTTGAGGTAGTAAAACAGCTGGAACTCTGCCAAAAGCCTTAATTGGAATCAGCTTAGCAGGAGCTGACAAGGTTTCCTAGTGTTTAGTTTCAGACTTATAAAAACACAAAATGATGTGCTATTTATTTTCCATTCCCTTTGTGTTCAAGACCATAAAGGTGAGGCATGGCAGTGTTAGACATCAGAATTACTGTCACTGTATATGCCCCAGGCCATTATTTTGAACGGGGTATCAGAGGCATTGTCTCTTTTAATTAGACATCGTTTACTTCAGATATTGTGTGTTCTGGGTTCATTTCTTAGACTCAGTCTTATTGTTGGCCATGTTGCAGAGTCAGACAATCATGTTTTTCCTTCAGGCATCAAAAATGGGTTTTTATGATTTATAATCAAAGAGCTCTGGTATTATGACAGCATTCTCCACAATCTAATTGTATCATAATTTATATGAATACAAAATAAAGGACAAAACAAAAATGCTAAATATTCCACAGTTCAAATAGTTATTTGATAAAAATGTTGAACATTTATAATAGCAGACTTTACTTAATATATAATCAAGCTAAAATCATCTTCTGAGAAACACATTGATTCAAACATCTGGAGATACTATAAATTCCATAGTACATCCCATCACATTAGAAAATGTGAGACTTTAAAAATGTAAACTGTATGAACAAAGAAATAAATTAGCACGCTTGTTAGGAGTTTAGCAAAAGTTAAAATAGATTTAGTAAGCAAATACATTGATAGTAAGCTCAGTGAATAGAAAGCTAAAATTTATAGAATTTCAGTATATCTGATAACACAACAGGAGAAACCCAAAGAGTTAAAATAAATCAAATCTTCTTTATTTTAACATTCACATCCACAGAAAAGTAAGAATGTGATGACAGAAAAAGACTAGATGGCCTATCTAGTCTTCCCATCCACACCAAAAGGTCAACCCTATAATCTCTACCAATCCCTCAGAGATCCCCTGTGTTTATCCCATGCTTTCTTGCATTTGGGTACTGTCCTTGTCTCCACTATATCCAATGGGAGATTGTTCCATGTATCTGCCACCCTTTCTATAAAAATATTCTCCTCTAGATTACTCCTCTGTGTACCCTCTTTCACCCTCATTCTTTGACCCCTCATTCAGAGCTTGCTTTCTAAAAAGAGGCATGACTCCTATGCATTAATATCTTGGAGGTATTTAAATGTCTCTATCATATTTTCATACCTTACCTTTCTATTAGAATACTCATGTTTAGATCTTTAAATCTTATTCCATAAACTTTATATTCAAGACCATTTTGTTTGCCATCCTCTGAACCAACCATTTCGTTTGCCATCCTCTGAACCAACCAATCCATGAATATCCTTTAGAAGGCATTGTGAGACACAAAGGTGAAGGGGAAGAATAGGTAGAAGCTGATGAGGAAAACGCAAATTGCTTAACAAATATTTATTCAATTTTTGGATCAGTGTCTTCACGAGGTGCTAACTAAATGTAGAGTAGATAGCTGATGGAGCTGAATGGAATACATCTGAGGGGACTAAGATAACTTAGAGATGTCCTAACAGCTTTTCAATGTTTTTTTAGAGTCTTGAGTAGTCCAAGAAGACTTTTGTGATTCCTATTCACAAAAGTCGAAGTAAGGAGAAAGTTGGACACTACAGACTGGTTAATCTGACCTCTGTGGTAAGTTAATGGAATTCTTGCTAAAAGAGGGGATCATGTAGTTTTTGGAATCCAGTGGATTGCAAATCCAAGGCAGCATGGATTTACCAGATGAATCTGATCAATTTCATTTATTGAGTGACCAGAGATTTGGATCAAAGGAGAGTGCTAGATATGGTGTGCATGTAAGGCCTTTGATATGGATCTGCCTAGGTGATTTATAAATAAATTGAACACCATTTATATAGGACTTAGACTGATTGATCTGGTTAGAAACTGATTGAGTGGGAGATGACAAAGGGTAGTGGTAAATGGAGTTTTCTCTGAGGAGCGGGGTGTTACTAACATTATGCCTCAGGGATCTGGACCAGTTTTTTTTTTCAACATATTTTCGTGAGTGACATAGCAGAATTATTGTCAGGGAAAGGTTTGTCTTTTTGCTGATAATACCAAAATTTGCAACAGGATGAATAGCCAGAAAGGTGCGAAAAACATGAGGAAGGATCTAGCAAAGTCTGAGAAATAGTCTAGAATCTGGCAGCTAAGATTTAATGCTATAATTTTCAAAATAATACATTTAGGATCCAAAAACCCAAGTCAGAGGTACAGTACTGGAGGTGAAATTATTTTAAGCACAAAAGAAGAGCGAGATCTGGGAGAGATTTTATCTGATGATCTTTTTACATTATTTATTGTTTTTATGTGTATTTGAATTAATTATGTATGTATTGCTTTAACCCACTCCGAACCTTGGAAGGTGTCGGTAATAAATACTTTAAAATAAATAAACAAACAAACAAACAAATAAATAAATCTTAAGGGGTCAAACAGGTGGATAAAGTAACAGCATAAGCCAGAAAGATGCTTGGAGAGGAATGGTCAGCAGAAAAAATGGAAGTGATATTGCCCCTATACAGGTCCCAGGATGGAAATGGTCCAGAGGGTGGCTATTAAAATGGTCAGTGGTTTTTGAGCTATAGCGTATTGGGATAGATATTAGGGATGTGAATCGTTTTTCAACGATTAAAATTATCGTCCGATAATGTTTATATCGTCTTAAATCGTTATAGAACACGATACAATAGAAATTCTAACGATTTATCGTTAAAAATCGTTAAATCGTGTTAGTGCGCACTAACTCGAGTTAGTGCGCACTAACTCCCCGTTAGTGCGCACTAACTCGATTTAGTGCGCACTAACTGAAAATGATACAAATAAACACTTTCCAGGTCACTGAAGGTCAGTTAGGAATGAATATGTGTTCCTATTGGCTGGCTGCCCTCTTATCTATTGATGTTACCAAGGTTACCACTGAGGTGATGGTTGGGGGGATGGGAAATGGAACTGGAAACTAACGAACACCAACAGAAAACGAAACAAAGTGTTCACACTTCCCAGGTCAGTAAAGGTCACTTAGGAATGAATATGTATGTATGTATTCCTATTGGCTGGCTGTGCTCTTATCTATTGATGTTACCAATATGGTTGGGGGGATGTGAAATGGAAACAGTTGGAAGCTTGACAAAAAAAGTAATGTAATGATCAGCACTCACCTGACTAGAACTTGTTTGTTTATTATTTTTGTTAGCAGGCACCTGAAATGCTAGTGCATGTTGAATTTGCCAATCACTGTGCATTTTAGAAAGGTGGTCCTGGCTGGAACTGTACACAGTTCAAATATATGTAATTGATTGTTGGTAAGTGTATTTTTTAAGTAGCCACACTGGCACCAGTATGTTTACTTTTCCTCCTACTTAACTCACTAGCTCAGCTTTGTAAGAAGGGCTTCTCTGCTTGTGTGTTGTTTTTGTTTGGTGTGAGGAGAGCAGAAACATCAGATCTTTATTCAATCTACTACAGTCATCTCTTACAGTGCCCTATCCCTATTAATACCAGGAGTGTTGTGATCTTCCTGCACACAGTGCCCTAACCCTGATACCAGTCTGAGACAGCTCCCTCCCTGCATTACTAGTGAGAGGCTGGCTTCACAGACAGGGGGGAGCTGCCTGACCCTCACTCCTGACTTCCCCCATATCCCAGCTAGTGAATGGTGTGTGGGTGAGGGGGGGGGGGGGGAGGATGGTGAAGTCTGAGACAGCTCCCTCCCTGCATTACTAGTGAGAGGCTGGCTTCACAGACAGGGGGAGCTGCCTGACCCTCACTCCTGACTTCCCCCATGTCCCAGCTAGTGAATGGTGTGGGGGTGAGGGGGGGGGAGGATGGTGAAGTCTGAGACAGCTCCCTCCCTGCATTACTAGTGAGAGGCTGGCTTCACAGACAGGGGGGAGCTGCCTGTCCCTCACTCCTGACTTCCCCCATGTCCCAGCTAGTGAATGGTGTGTGGGTGAGGGGGGGGGGGGGGAGGATGGTGAAGTCTGAGACAGCTCCCTCCCTGCATTACTAGTGAGAGGCTGGCTTCACAGACAGGGGGAGCTGCCTGACCCTCACTCCTGACTTCCCCCATGTCCCAGCTAGTGAATGGTGTGTGGGTGGGGGGGGGGGGGAGGATGGTGAAGTCTGAGACAGCTCCCTCCCTGCATTACTAGTGAGAGGCTGGCTTCACAGACAGGGGGGAGCTGCCTGACCCTCACTCCTGACTTCCCCCATGTCCCAGCTAGTGAATGGTGTGTGGGTGAGGGGGGGGGAGGATGGTGAAGTCTGAGACAGCTCCCTCCCTGCATTACTAGTGAGAGGCTGGCTTCACAGACAGGAGGGAGCTGCCTGACCCTCACTCCTGACTTCCCCCATGTCCCAGCTAGTGAATGGTGTGTGGGTGAGGGGGGGGGGGGGAGGATGGTGAAGTCTGAGACAGCTCCCTCCCTGCATTACTAGTGAGAGGCGGGCTTCACAGACAGGGGGGAGCTGCCTGACCCTCACTCCTGACTTCCCCCATGTCCCAGCTAGTGAATGGTGTGTGGGTGAGGGGGGGGGGGAGGATGGTGAAGTCTGAGACAACTCCCTCCCTGCATTACTAGTGAGAGGCTGGCTTCACAGACAGGGGGGAGCTGCCTGACCCTCACTCCTGACTTCCCCCATTTCCCAGCTAGTGAATGGTGTGTGGGTGAGGGGGGGGGGAGGATGGTGAAGTCTGAGACAGCTCCCTCCCTGCATTACTAGTGAGAGGCTGGCTTCGCAGACAGGGGGGAGCTGCCTGACCCTCACTCCTGACTTCCCCCATGTCCCAGCTAGTGAATGGTGTGTGGGTGAGGGGGGGGGGAGGATGGTGAAGTCTGAGACAGCTCCCTCCCTGCATTACTAGTGAGAGGCTGGCTTCACAGACAGGGGGGAGCTGCCTGACCCTCACTCCTGACTTCCCCCATGTCCCAGCTAGTGAATGGTGTGTGGGTGGGGGGGGGGGAGGATGGTGAAGTCTGAGACAGCTCCCTCCCTGCATTACTAGTGAGAGGCTGGCTTCACAGACAGGGGGGAGCTGCCTGTCCCTCACTCCTGACTTCCCCCATGTCCCAGCTAGTGAATGGTGTGTGGGTGAGGGGGGGGGGGTGGATGGTGAAGTCTGAGACAGCTCCCTCCCTGCATTACTAGTGAGAGGCTGGCTTCACAGACAGGGGGGAGCTGCCTGACCCTCACTCCTGACTTCCCCCATGTCCCAGTCTATTATCTTTTCCAAAATAGACTACTGTAATGCACTCTTCCTTGGTCTCCCTGCAACACATACTAAGCCATTACAACTCCTACAGAACGCCTCAGCACGCATCCTCACCAATTCCAGGAAACGTGACCACATTACTCCTACCCTTATCGATCTCCACTGGCTCCCAATACAGTCTCGCATCCTGTTCAAAGTTCTCTCCCTCATTCATAAAAGCATCACCAATGAAAATACTGACTGGATCAACCCCCCACTGCTTTCTCGCACATCCACTAGACCGACTCGCACTGCCCTCCAAGGGACACTCCGTACCCCCTCTATCAAATCCACCAATCTTATTTCCACAATGAACAGAGCCTTTTCCCTTGCCGGCCCCACCCTGTGGAACTCTATGCCCCCAGACTTGCGCACTGAAACATCCACACCCAAATTCAAAAAAAACCTAAAGACCTGGCTATTCTTACAGGCCTACCCCTCCCTCAGCAATCATCCTCCTGATAACCCCCTAAGCTATGTATAATGCATTCCCTGTATCACCTTTTACAATGTGCTTCTGCTGTCTTTATCTCTCAATTACCTTCTCCCCTATGACCTCTTGATTTGATTACAATGCTTTCCACGTACTACCGTCACTATGTGCTCTTGTTAATTTTCCCTCATCTGCTTCCTGCACACAGTGCCCTATCCCTAATACCAGGGGTGTTGTGATCTTCCTGCACACAGTGCCCTATTCCTGATACTGGGGGTGTTGTGATCTTCCTGCACACAGTGCCCTATTCCTGATACCGCAGGTGTTGTGATCTTCTTGCACACATCCCGATATCAGGGATAGGGCACTGCATGCAGGAAGATCACAACACTCCTGGTATTAATAGGGATAGGGCACTGCATGCAGGAAGATCACAACACTCCTGGTATTAATAGGGATAGGGCACTGCATGCAGGAAGATCACAACACCCCTGGTATCAGGGATAGGGCACTGTGTGCAGGAAGATCACAATACCCCGGAGGAGTGAGGGTCACGCAGCTCCCCCCTGTCTGTGAAGCCAGCCTCTCACTAGTAATGCAGGGAGGGAGCTGTCTCAGACTTCACCATCCTCCCCCCCCCCCCTCACCCACACACCATTCACTAGCTGGGACATGGGGGAAGTCAGGAGTGAGGGTCAGGCAGCTCCCCCCTGTCTGTGAAGCCAGCCTCTCACTAGTAATGCAGGGAGGGAGCTGTCTCAGACTTCACCATCCACCCCCCCCCCCTCACCCACATACCATTCACTAGCTGGGACATGGGGGAAGTCAGGAGTGAGGGTCAGGCAGCTCCCCCCTGTCTGTGAAGCCAGCCTCTCACTAGTAATGCAGGGAGGGAGCTGTCTCAGACTTCACCATCCTCCCCCCCCCCTCTCACCCACACACCATTCACTAGCTGGGACATGGGGGAAGTCAGGAGTGAGGGTCAGGCAGCTCCCCCCTGTCTGTGAAGCCAGCCTCTCACTAGTAATGCAGGGAGGGAGCTGTCTCAGACTTCACCATCCTCCCCCCCCCTCACCCACACACCATTCACTAGCTGGGACATGGGGGAAGTCAGGAGTGAGGGTCAGGCAGCTCCCCCCTGTCTGTGAAGCCAGCCTCTCACTAGTAATGCAGGGAGGGAGCTGTCTCAGACTCCACCATCCACCCCCCCCCCCCTCACCCACACACCATTCACTAGCTGGGACATGGGGGAAGTCAGGAGTGAGGGTCAGGCAGGTCCCCCCTGTCTGTGAAGCCAGCCTCTCACTAGTAATGCAGGGAGGGAGCTGTCTCAGACTTCACCATCCTCCCCCCCCCCCCTCACCCACACACCATTCACTAGCTGGGACATGGGGGAAGTCAGGAGTGAGGGTCAGGCAGCTCCCCCCTGTCTGTGAAGCCAGCCTCTCACTAGTAATGCAGGGAGGGAGCTGTCTCAGACTTCACCATCCTCCCCCCCCCCCCCCCCCCACACACCATTCACTAGCTGGGACATGGGGGAAGTCAGGAGTGAGGGTCAGGCAGCTCCCCCCCTGTCTGTGAAGCCAGCCTCTCACTAGTAATGCAGGGAGGGAGCTGTCTCAGACTTCACCATCCTTCCCCCCCCCCCCTCACCCACACACCATTCACTAGCTGGGACATGGGGGAAGTCAGGAGTGAGGGTCAGGCAGCTCCCCCCTGTCTGTGAAGCCAGCCGCTCACTAGTAATGCAGGGAGGGAGCTGTCTCAGACTGGTATCAGGGTTAGGGCACTGTGTGCAGGAAGATCACAACACTCCTGGTATTAATAGGGATAGGGCACTGTAAGAGATGACTGTAGTAGATTGAATAAAGATCTGATGTTTCTGCTCTCCTCACACCAAACAAAAACAACACACAAGCAGAGAAGCCCTTCTTACAAAGCTGAGCTAGTGAGTTAAGTAGGAGGAAAAGTAAACATACTGGTGCCAGTGTGGCTACTTAAAAAATACACTTACCAACAATCAATTACATATATTTGAACTGTGTACAGTTCCAGCCAGGACCACCTTTCTAAAATGCACAGTGATTGGCAAATTCAACATGCACTAGCATTTCAGGTGCCTGCTAACAAAAATAATAAACAAACAAGTTCTAGTCAGGTGAGTGCTGATCATTACATTACTTTTTTTGTCAAGCTTCCAACTGTTTCCATTTCACATCCCCCCAACCATATTGGTAACATCAATAGATAAGAGCACAGCCAGCCAATAGGAATACATACATACATATTCATTCCTAAGTGACCTTTACTGACCTGGGAAGTGTGAACACTTTGTTTCATTTTCTGTTGGTGTTCGTTAGTTTCCAGTTCCATTTCCCATCCCCCCAACCATCACCTCAGTGGTAACCTTGGTAACATCAATAGATAAGAGGGCAGCCAGCCAATAGGAACACATATTCATTCCTAACTGACCTTCAGTGACCTGGAAAGTGTTTATTTGTATCATTTTCAGTTAGTGCGCACTAAATCGAGTTAGTGCACACTAACGGGGAGTTAGTGCGCACTAACTCGAGTTAGTGCGCACTAACACGATTTAACGATTTTTAACGATAAATCGTTAGAATTTCTATTGTATCGTGTTCTATAACGATTTAAGACGATATAAACATTATCGGACGATAATTTTAATCGTTGAAAAATGATTCACATCCCTACTCCTTGGGATCCTGCCAGGTACTTGTGACCTGGCTTGGCCATTGTTAGAAAGAAACAGAATACTGGGCTCGATGGATCCTTGGTTTGATCCAGTATGGCAAACCTTATGTTCTTATGAATTCATGATAAAATAGTACTTACTAATAAAAAGATGGGAGAGCAGATTCATAGGACTATAAGACATAAAGATAGGGTAAGATAAAGAGACAAGTGGTGGAAACCATATACTGTATATAGCAGGCAAGTTAGTATAATCACTGTGAGACAGTTACTGTCATTGTATGTAACCATTTCATAGGTGTTTATTTATTCAAAATGTTTACTTGCCCCTCCCCAAAGGCTCTAGACAAAGATACATAATGTAAAATATAAAATACATTCTGATAACCAAAAATACAATAACCAATGAAGTAGCACAATAATTTTTCATCCCATGTCCTTTTTTTTTTTTAGAGTGACTTATCTAATGCCTGGAATGAGGTTAGATGTGCTTAAGAAACAGAGATAAAGCCCAAGGTTATCATAGTTTAACAGCTTCATCAAAATTGGTAGCTTAGTTAGTCGCCCCCCCCACCTAGGGAAGTTTGTGATTTTTGTTGGACCCTAAATCCCTCCTCCTTCTCGGGTGCTGTCTGCATGCTGCTGGAGAGGAGAGGAACTGATCAAGTAAACAGAGTTGCTCTCCCCTGTACTTTTTCCATTTTAGGTACTGCAGAGTTTTCTTCTTTGCTATCTTAATGTTGAATTTGCCTGAATTTTATTTAATATGTTGGACCCCGAATTGTAAATTGTTGCATTATATAATTTATGTGAGCATATGAGCTTGCTGAGAAAACTCCTCCTCCATTTTCTGTGCTATCTACATGCTGCTGGAGAGGAGAGAAATTGATCAAGTCAGTACAAATGTAATTCCCTAATCTTGTTCAAATTGAATTGAGAATGAATAAAACCCTTTGAAACATGGTCCAGTCAAAAAAGAACCAAGAAACTGGCAGAGCTCAGGAAGAGAAAGGTCCAACTGCAGGAGCCTTTTTGACAGATGGCAGGGGTGAATTAATTCTAGGGAAAATATAGCAGAATAAAGCCAGTTACACTTGAGTTACCTTTTTTTATAGTCACTAACTGTGGAGAAAAGTAGCTGGTAGAGCATTTCTATTAGGCAAACAAGTCCCCACTTTTTTTTTTTTTCTGAAAAGCCACTCTGATTAATTGGGGAATAAACAGATTCTTACTGTATGGATAATAGTTTTGTGACTTAGGCTCTAATCTTGGTACAACAGCTTGCATTACCTTTATATAATACATTTAAAAGACTTTTCATATTAAATAAAAATACCATTTATTGGGGGTCTGAATGACTTGGCAGCAATCCCATGGAGCGGAGGGGAAGGAAAGGGTGGGAATAAGAAAATGATGTGAAAAAATATTGTTTTGATAGCATTGATGGCCACAATAACATACAAAACAATGTGCATGGCAGGCATATACCTGCTGCTAAGGGCTTAAAAGTGAATTTTCAGAATGTGTGTAAATGTATAATATTTGCACATAAGTAGTCTCTATTTGTGTATTCCATATTATATAAAAGTAAAAAATAGGCATATATATTCACTTTCGCATGCACATAATTTGGCAAATAAAAGTGTGAAGGACAAGGGCATTCTGGGGCGAGGCTAACACTTGCACAAGTAAAGTTATTTTAAAAGACACTCACATACATGTTCTAATTTACTTGTGCATTTTCCCACCTGCTAATCATCTGGTGTAAGTAACATTAAACATGTATAATTATAAACTCAAACCCCTCCTCCACACACACGATTTCCGCACAGTCATACAGACCACAATGCTCACAAAACTAGACTATTGCAATTCCCTATTACTAGGACTCCCCGCCACCACCATCAAACCCCTCCAAATTCTACAAAATTCCATGGCTAGAATCATAACAGGCACTCAAAAAAGGGACCACATCACCCCCATACTAAAAGACCTACATTGGTTACCCATCTCCTTCCGCTCACAATACAAAACCCTCACTCTACTTCACAATTCCCTACACAAACATAACCACACCTGGCTCGACGAAATGCCTCGTTACCGGTCCTCCGACCGACCCACAAGAACAACCCATGCAGGTACCCTGCACACCCCTTCTCTAAAGGCAGCACATTCTACCCACACCAGAGAGAGAGCCTTCTCCGTCGCTGGCCCCACCCTCTGGAACTCCCTACCCACCCTCCTACGCCAAGAGACATCCCTGCAAACGTTCAAGAAAGGAGTCAAAACATGGCTATTCCGACAAGCATATCCCGACACAAACCATACTTAATTCCTCCCCAGCCCCCTCAACTCGAACATTCTCCCTTTCCTTTTTCCTCCCCCGCTTCCCCCCCCCCCACCACCACCTAAGGATCCCCAGAAGAGACAACATCCCCCCTCTACTTACTTTATCTCTTTTTGATAATGTGCGGTTTTAATGTGTTTTTTGTAAGAAATAGTATTTTGTTCTAAGGTTATAAGAAATAGTAATTTGCTCTAAGGTTACATTGTAATGGTTTTCTACTTTTATTTTCTATGTACATTGTTTTTATTGTTTTATTGTATCACCCACCTGAGTTTTTTGTAAACCGGCATGATGTGCTGCACGAATGTCGGTAAATAAAAGTTAATAAATAAATAAATAAATAAATAAATAAAGGACTGATTGGGTGGGAGTCTGGGTGAACTAAGAGGAGTTCAGACTGAAGAACCAGGAAGATATGGATGACCTGGAGAAGGACTGGGTAAAGTGGTAGACTAATTAGTAAACTGGTTAATTTCATTTACACATTCATGTTTTAAATTGTCTGACTTACACAAATAAGTCCTACTTTGCTTTGTGCATATACGCATGTATATTTTTTTAAATAGGTAGGAAAACTATACACATTCAGGGTCAGATTTTAAGACGCACGCGAGGCTGTACATTTGTGCGTGCAACCCGGTGCGCACAATTATACGCCTGATTTTATAACATGCGGCACAGCCACGCGCAATGTTTAAAATCTTGGGTCGGCGTGCGCAAGGGGGTGCATACTTGTGCACCTTGCATGCGCCGAGCCCTAGGGGAGCCCTGATGGCTTTCCCTGTTCCCTCCGAGGCCGCTCCAAAATTGGAGAGGTCTTGGAGGGAAATTTCCTTCCGCCCCCCCCCCCCCCCACCTTCCCCTCCCTTCCCCTATCTAACCCGCCCCCAGCCCTACCTAAATCCTCCCCCTACCTTTATTTTGTTATTTACGCCTGCCTCTGGGCAGGCGTAGGTTGCACGCGCCGGCCGAGTGCACGTAACCCTTTGAAAATACGCCCCTCAATGCATTGATATATTCACATATAAGCCTACATATATGAGTATATTGCAAGGTACATATACATGTAGTTTATAAAAGGTGAATATATCATATGCGTGGATTATAAAATACTAAGGTAAAACTACACACGACCATTTATGCATATATATGCCACCATGCGCATTTGTTTGAAAGTTATCCTCCCTTATTCTAAACTAGGTCCCAGGGAGGATACTAAATTAAGCTTATATATAGTGAGGAGGAAAAGTAGAATGGATTAAATTACGATTTTCAAGCTCACAGTTCTCTGAACCGTTTACGAAATTTCAAGTTAGTTTGATCACATTCTAAAGGCAAATGATACCAACTTTTTACATTCCTAATGATTAATTATGAGCTAGTAACTGAAATTCCCAGCTTACAGCATCTTCTTTGAAGAGACTTTTTGCCATCCTAGACTGAGAGCAATAAAATTAGCTGACATAAGTACAGACGTGTCTATGCACTGAATGTAGACTATTTAAAAATAGCCTTCTGTGCTAAGGAGTTGGCAAATAAATTGAATACCTCCACCATTGTGGTTATAGTTCACTCAGTAAAACACCTCTAGGTCAATTTTTACTATGTGGCTTGTAATTTTACCAAATAAAACCACTCATTTCTTCATTTTTCAATTAATTAGAATGACAAAAAAGAATGTAGAGATTTTGGAAAACACTTTTATTTTGTTTTAACTTTTGAGGATCTGCATGATTTTGTATCCTATCATTAGCTCTCATGACTTTTGTCAGTTCTTAAATTTTGATAGGGGCTCCAATGGATTAATCATGATAAAGTCAGTTAGGTGAAGCATGGTCAAAATGAAGAGCTGCAGATAAAATATTATTGAAGAATTCAAACTTAAACTATTATCTCATGCTACAGCACATACAATGCAGAATCTGTCTATGGAAAATGTCCCCATTACCACTGCAGAGCTTATAGCCTTGTCCCATACTGTACATGCAATGAAGAACAGTGTAATGTTTATGCAGGGCTTATTCAAAGCCAAAATGTTCACTTGAGAGCCAGCCAGCAGAAGGTACACTAAGTGACAGTAATGGCCCAGATGACAAGAGACAAAGCTGAACAATATCAAATGATTGTTCAGTGGACAAAAGGCTAGAATAAACAACTTCAAACAATTGTCAAATGTATGTAAGTCAAAGGCACAATGCATTAAAAAAGAAATCGAAATGAACAATAGCAGGGTGAGCAAGAAAGAAATTAAACTCAATGTTAGACAGCAAACATGAAACCAAGAAAAATATAGAGCCCCCATGAAAGAATTATAAGGTTGATGGTAAGCTATGGACTTGCATACAAATTGTATGGCAGTGATATGTTTGAATGGACATATTGTCAAGATATTTTGTAGTAAAGCTACTGCAGCAAGTTACAGGTCAAAAAGTAGAGGTAAATGAGAGCAAGGATTTCTTGTTAATAGAACTAAATTCTAATAAGTGCTGAAATTTACATTATGAGGGCATAAAAACATAAGATTTACCAAACTGGGTCAGACCAATTCGATAACCCATTATTTTGTTTCCAGCAGAGGCTAATCCAGGTCACATGTACCTGGCAGGATCCCCAAAATGAATAGATTTCATGCTGCTTATCACATGGATAAGCAGTCAGTTACCCAAGTCCACCTTAATAATGGTTTATGGACATTTCCTCTAGGAACTTGTCCAAACCTTTTTTTAAACTCAGCTACACTAATAGTTTTCATCACATCCTCTGGCAATGAATTCTGGAGCTTAATTATGTATTGAGTAAGAAAATATTGTCTCCTATTTGTTTAAATGTACTAAGAAACTTCATTGCATTTCCCCTAATCTGTACTTTTTTGAAAGAGTAAACAATCAATTTGTGTTTATCCATGCCATGCCACTCATTATTTTATAGACCTCTTTATTATCTCACCTCAGCCATCTATTCTCCAAGCTGAAGATCCCTACAGCCAAATCTTTAAAACCCGGCACGCTCCAATACCGGGAGATCCGTGCATGGCTGGGCCGCATGCGCTCCGAGCGCATTTTCAGAGCAGCCCAACCACACGCATATCTCCCGGTACACGCGGAAGTGCTGGGTTCCTAAAAAGGGGCGGGCCGGGGCGGGCCAGGGGGGCCGACCGGGACAGCATCATTGTCCCAGTGAAGCGCTCGCCATGAGAGCAGGTAACTTTTAAAACAAAAAAATTTATATGAGTTGGGGGGGGGGTTAGGGGTTGGGGCAGATAGGGGAAAAGGAAGGAAGGATAGTTAGGGGGCTAGGGTCTGCTCCTTTATTGGAGTGGACTGGGAGAGAACTGAGGAAGGAAGGCCCGATCGCATCGCCGCACGCTTTTAAATAAAATCCTCCACTTGTGCGTGCAAGTGGGCACACACCCCCACATGCATGCACTGATATAAAATCAGGCGGGCATGTGCGTGTAGGTATTGGATTTTATAACATGCGTGTGGTGATGCATGCATGTTATAAAATCAGCACGTCCATGTGTTGTGCACGCACTAGGAACAGTTTAAAATGTACCTTCTAACCTCTTTAGCCTTTCCTCATAAGGGAATCATTCCATCTCTTTTATCATTTTGGTTTCCCTTCTCTGTACCTTTTCAAATTCTGCTATATCTATTTTGAGATACAGTGATCTGAATTTCGCCATGGTGTACTCAAGATGTGGTTGCACCATGGTATGATACCGAGGCAAAAGGATATTCTCTGTTTTATTCTCCATTGTTTTCCTAATAATTCCTAGCATTCTATAAGATTTTCTGGCTGCTGCTACACACCGAGTAGAAGATGTCAACATATTATCCATGATAACTCCTAGATCCTTTTCCTGAGTGATGACTCCTAATGTAGCACTTTGCATTCTGTAGCTATAATTTAGATTAATCTTCCCTATGTGCATCAGTTTGAAATTGTCCACATTGAATGCCATCTGCCATTTGAGTTTCCCAGTTTGGCAAGGTCTTCATGCAATTTCTTGTGAATTAACAACTTTGAATAATTTTGTGACATCTGCAGATTTGATCACCTCATTAATTGTTCTCATTTCCAGGTCATATATATATATATATATATATATATATATATATATATATATATATATATATATATATATATATATATATATATATATATATATATATATATATATATATATATATATATATATATATATATATATGTGTGTGTGTGTGTCTGTTGTGTGTTAAAAAGCAATGGCTCCAGAACAGATCCCTGGACTACTCCACTTTTCTCCATTGAGAAAACTGATGATTTAGTCCTACTCTCTGTTTTCTTTTTTAACCAGTTCCCAGTCCACACTAGGACACTGCCCCTATCCCATGTCTTCTTCAGAAATCTCTCATGAGGGACTTTGTCAAATGCTTTCTGGAAATCTAGATACACTATATCAACTGATTCACCTTTATCCAATGTTTACTTGCATCTTCAAAAAATATAGCAGATTGGTAATGCAAGACTTCCCTTGGCTAAATCCATGTTGGCTGTGTCATAAACTTTTGACTATATAGTCAGTAATTTTGTTCTTTATCATAGTTTCTACCATTTTACCCAGCACTGATGTCAGAGTGGAAATCCCTGGCCCAAAGAGGCATGGCATGTGATGCCTGTCACCAATTGCCTGCATGTCACTCTTATCCACTACACTACTCACACCCCATCTGTCACACTCCATTTTCTCTACAGTCTTGAAGACCCACTCTGCTCTTTCAAGACATGTTGTATTTGGTGGTCAGTGGACTGCTCCCACAAATTGCTTCCCTTACACCCCCCCACCCCCCCTGGCTGGACCAGTCCCTGCTGCCTCTCTTCACAGCCAGATGCTGCTGACACACCACCAAGCCTGCAGGATACAGCCCCAACTAGCCGTGCTCCTCCTTAAGCATGTGCATCCAATGTTGTCTTATTTAAAGGGCCCATGGTGGGACAAGCCCAGTCATACTTCCTAATTCCCTCACACACTCAGCCCTAAAAAGGGTGATCTCTGTCTTCCCTCACTGCCTCAGCAACAGGTCCAGCTAACGAGCATAGTGTGTGTTGCCTCCTAAACCTATTCTAGTCTTTGTCTTCAGCCTGTTTCAGTCTTCACCTTCAGCCTGTTCTAATTCTTGTCTCATCCTGCTCCAGTCTTCATCTCCACCTGCCCCAGTCCTCGTCAGCCTTGCCTTGTCTATCTGCCTCAGCCCTAACCATTCTTCTTCTTCTCCCTTGGATGGATACCAGATTTGACCTTGCCTGGACTCTGGATATGCCTGTCTCTGCCCCTTGCTCAGACCTCAACACGTCTATTCGCTTCCTGCCTACAATCTGTGCCTGGCCTTGAATCACATTTCCCATCATCATCAGAGACCCCTCACCTAAGTACTGCCAGTCCTGACACCCAAAGGCTCAACCCAAGGGAAACGTGGACCTGTATAGGTGAAGGACTTGTCTGGTCTCTGCTTCGCCTGGGTCCATCTGCTGATGGTTAGAGCCTGCAGGGAGGAGGCCTGAAGGTAGAGCCAATCTCGCCTCAGCCCAAGGGTCTACAGACACTCAGGATCCTAAACACAAAAGTGGACATAAAGACAGGCAATCCCAGACCACCAATCACATGTACTTTAAAGCTTCACTTAAGAACACAGAGAAAGACAAAAGGATGGGAAATAGCATGTGAAAAGCAAACAGCAGAAAAGACACCACTCAGCAATTGCAACTGAACAACCAACTCCTTCATCAAGAAAACCTCCAATGTCTAGTCCAGAATTTGCTAATACCTCTCAGCACTGACAAAATGGCCCTGGAAGAGTTTGCCTTTTATTTCCAAGCAAGGAGGAGTGTCTAAGAAAACAGATGAACATCTGTGCAGCACCAGTCACAGCACAGTTCAGCATAGATCACGTCTATCAACCAATAGGGAACACTGCAGTATTTTTCAAACTAGCACAGGTTTTTACCGCTCTTTCTACCACAGTTTTCTGCATGTTGGTTTTAATTCCTCCACCTCCTGCTCTTTAATTCCTCCACCTCCTGCTCTTTGTATACTCCTCCTTGTTCGCCCTCCCTGTTCATTGTAATTTCTACCTTTAAAGTTACATTGTAAACCGGTATGATGTATGCATACTAATACCGGTATATAAAAGTTTTTAAATAATAATAATAATAATAACACAGGTTTTTGGCATGCATTTTGGGCTTACAATGGATTCTTAGCACCAGTTTCATTTGCATACCATTTGTTTATAGCATTGAGATGGGCTGAGTGTTTTGAATGTGTGCAGTTTTAAAAATCTGCACTATAATTTTGCACCAGTTATGATGCAGGTTTTATTACATAAGCCCCTATAAAAGCAACAAAATCTAATCAATCTGTACCAAGCATATTGATCAAGATGTCTGCTTATTTACCTTAGCATTCTCCACATATTCTTGAAAAAGAACAGAAGAATTGCCATGCTGGGTCAGATTAAGGTCCATTGAGCCCAGATTTCTTTCTCAGACAGTGGTCAAACCAGTTTGCAAGTACCTGGCAGATCCGATAAAGTAGATCAAATTCCTGTTACTCATGCCCAGGGATAGCATTTGCTTTCTTTATTCTACCTGGTTCATAATTGTGTTAGGTTTTGTTTTTTTCCAGAACCTCACTATGCTAGTCACCTTGATCATGTCCTCTGGCAACAGATTCCACAGCTTGAGAGTGCACTGAGTGAAAAAGTACTTTCTGCAACTTGTTTTGAATCTGCTGGTTGTTAGTGTTATGAAGTGACCTTTTGTTTTTGTATTATTTGAAAGAGTAAATAACCATCCTTTATCCATTCTGACCCACTCATGATTTTATAAAATTCTATCATGTCCCTTCTCAACCAGAGGCTGTTCTATAATGAGGGAGGGTGAGGTGGCTGCCTTAGGCGGCAGAATTTTGAAATGCCAAAAAGTGCCCCTCAAACCGCCCAGCAGCTACCTCAATTTGATGCCAGATACATATTTAGTTACATGTTTGCCCACCTTCCACCAGCAGCTGAAACAGAAGGAGATTCTGTGTGTTGCCAGTGGCAAAAAGAGAGGAAGCCCCATTCCCTGCTGGCAGAGCCCAACAAGCCGTCAGTCAAGGAACAGACATGGCCCAGTGGCCGCCAGTGGAGCCCAACCCACTGGTGGTCAAAAAACTGAGAAGGTCCAGCAGGTTGTCGGTGGAGTCCAACCCACCAGCATCTGAAAAACAGAAATGGCCCAGTGGGCCATTAGTGGCCCTAACCCACCAGAGGCCAAAAAACAGAGAAGGCCCAGAAGGCTGCCGGTTGAGTCTAGCCTTACAAAGGCAAAGTACAGAAGTAGCCCAGCGGGCGACCAGTGGAGCCCAACCCACTGGCAGCCATAAAAGAAGAGGCAGACTAGGGAGCTGCCAGCAGACCCCAAACTGCTGAAAATGAAGAAGAAAGAAGTCAGTGGCTACTGGCAGCCAAAAAAAAAAGGAAGAGAGAATACGTGTGAGTGAGGATAAAGGAGTATATATTAGGGATGTGCAGAGCAAAATTTTATGTTCATATTTTTTATGTCCGAAAGGGGGTCCCACTTGCGGCCAATATGGACATAAAAAAAATCCAATGAGTTGGGTATATGTACATATGTGCAAAAAAAAAATTTAAACCCCCTCACCCTCCTTAATCCCCCCCCCAGACTTACCACAACTCCCTGGTGATCGAGCGAGGAGTGAGGACGTCATTTCTGCAATCCTTGGCGAGAAGCATGTGACGTCGGTGGCACGTCGAGTGACGCGGCGTCACGTGATTCCCGGCTCGTTCGCGCCGGACGGCTCGTTCGGCCCAAAAAGAACTTTTGGCCAGCTTGGGGGGGCCTCCTGACCCCCCCAAGCTGGCCAAAAGTTCTTTTTGGGCCGAACGAGCCGTCCGGCGCGAACGAGCCGGGAATCACGTGACGCCGACGTCACGTGATTCCTGGCAAGTTCGCGCCGGACGGCTCGTTCGGCCCAAAAAGAACTTTTGGCCAGCTTGGGGGGGCCTCCTGACCCCCTCAAGCTGGCCAAAAGTTCTTTTTGGGCCGAACGAGCCGTCCGGCGCGAACTTGCCGGGAATCACGTGACGTCGCGTCTGAGTGACGCGGCGCCACGTGATTCCCGGCGAGTTTGCGCCGGACGGCTCGTTCGGCCCAAAAAGAACTTTTGGCCAGCTTGGGGGGGTCAGGAGGCCCCCCCAAGCTGGCCAAAAGTTCTTTTTGGGCCGAACGAGCCATCCGGCGCGAACGAGCCGGGAATCACGTGACGCCGGCGTCACTCGACGTGCCGCCGACGTCACATGCTTCTCGCCAAGGATTGCAGAAATGGCGTCCTCACTCCTCGCTCCATCACCAGGGAGTTGTGGTAAGTCGGGGGGGGATTAAGGAGGGTGAGGGGGTTTATATTTTTATTTTGGCTCAACAATCGCGATTTCCAACATATCGAACATATCTATGTTCGATATGTGGGAAATCCGATCGTTTATGTCGAATCAATTTTTTAAGTAAAAAAAATATATGAGTTGCGTTTTACTAATGCGGTCAATCCGAATGCACACCCCTAGTATATATATGTGCATTTTTGTTTGTGAGAGAACATATGCTTAAGTGTGTATGACAGAAAGCATGTGCATGTGGATGAGAGAGCAGTATTTAAGAATATAAGAACATAAGAAATTGCCATACTTGGTCAGACCTAGGATCTATCAAGCCCAGCATCCTGTTTCCAACAGTGATCAATCCAGGCGACAAGTACCTGGCAAGTACCCAAACATTAAGTAGACCCCATGTTACTGATGCTAGTAATAGCAGTGGCTATTCCCCAAGTCAACATGATTAATAGCAGTTAATGGACTTCTCCTCCAAAATCTTATCCAAACCTTTTTTAAACCCAAGTACATTAACTGCAGTAACCAAATCTCTGGCAACAAATTCCAGAGCTTAATTGCGCATTGAGTGAAAAACAATTTTCTCCAATTAGTTTTAAATGAGCTACTTGCTAACTTCATGGAGTGCCTCCTATCCTTCTATTACCTGAAAGAGTAACAGATTCATATTTACCCATTTTAAATCTCTCGTGATTTTAAAGGCCTCTATCATATTCCCCTCAGCCATCTCTTCTCCAAGCTGAACAGCCCTAACCTTTTTAGCCTTTCCTCATAGGGGAGCTGTTCCATCCCCTTTATCATTTTGGTCGCCCTTCTCTGTACCTTCTTGAGATGCAGCGACCAGAATTGTACACAGTACAATTCACAATGAAGCGATACAGAGGCATTATGACATTTTCTGTTTTATTCACCATTCCCTTCCTAATAATTCCTAACATTCTGTTTTCTTTTTTGACTGCCATAACACACTGAGCAGATGATTTTGATGTATTATCCACTATGACGCCTAGATCTTTTTCCTGGGTGGTATCACCTAATATTGAACCTAACATTGTGTAACTACAGCATGGGTTATTTTTCCCTATAGGCATCACCTTGCACTTATCCACATTAAATTTCATCTGCCATTTGGATGCCCAATCTTTCAGCCTTGCAAGGTCCTCCTGCAATTTATCACAATCTGCTTGTGATTTATCTACTCTAATTCATTTTGTATCATCTGCAAATTTGATTACCTCACTCATCATATTCCTTTCTAGATAATTTATAAATATATTGAAAAGCACTGTCTAAGTACAGATCCCTGAGGCACCACTGTTTACCCTTTTCCACTAAGAAAATTGACCATTTACTCCTACTCTCTGTCTCCTGTCTTTTAAACAGTTTGCAATCCATAAAAGGACATTGCCTCCTATCCCATGACTTTTTAGTTTTCTTAGAACCCTCTCATAAGGGACTTTGTCAAATACATTCTGAATATCCAAATACACTATGGGGTACATTTTAAAAAACAGAACGCGCACGTACTTTTGTTCAGCCACGTCCCTGGACCGCCCCTATGCCCCCGAATATACCCCCAAGCCGACACCACGCCCCCTTTATGTGCATAACCCTTAAAAAAAAAAAAACCTGCGCGTGCAAGCCCAGGGACGTGCATAAGTCCCGGGGCTTGCAAAAAGGGGCGGCCGGGGACGTGGCCAGGGGGCGTGGTGTCGGATTGGGGGCATGTTCAGGGGCATGGGGGCAGTCTGGGGGCATGGCCGAGTGCCCCGACACAGTGGCCTATGTCAAGGCCTGTCGCGGCATCAGACAGCCGGCGCACGTAAGTTACGACTGCCCGGAGGCAGGCGTAACTTCACAGATAAAGGTTAGTAGGGGGATTTAGGTAGGGCTGGGGGGTGGGTTAGATAGGGAAAGGGAGGGGAAGATGGGGGGAGGTGGAAGGAAAGTTCCCTCTGAGGCCGCTCCGAAACGGGCAGCGTGCGCAGGGCTTGGCGAGCGCAAGTTGCACAAATGTGCCCCTTGCGCACGCCGACCCCAGATTTTATAAGATATGCGTGGCTATGCGCGTATCTTATCAAATCTGGCGTACTTTTGTTTGTGCCTGGTGCGCGAACAAAAGTACACGCGCACGCTGTTTTTTAAAATGTACCCCTATATTTACCAGTTCACCTTTATCGACATGTTCATTAACCCCTTCATAAAAATGAAGATTTGTGAGGCAAGACATCCTTTGGGTAAATCTATGCTGATTGTGTTCCATTAAATCATGTCTTTCTATATGCACTGTGATTTTTATCTTTAGAATAGTTTCCACTATTTTCCTGGCACTGAAGTCAGGCTCACTAGTCTATAATTTTTGCAGATTGCCCTGGAGCCCTTTATAAATTTTGGGGATTATACTGGTCACCCTGCAGTCTTCAGGTACAATAGATGATTTTAATGATAGGTTACAAATTTAACTAATAGTTCTGAAATTTCATTTTTAAGTTCCTTCAGAACACAGGGGTGCATACCATCTGGTCCAGGTGATTTGCTACTCTTTAGTTTGTCAATCTGGCCTACTACAACTTCCAGGTTCACAGTGATTTGGTTCAGTTCATCTGAATTATCACCCTAGAAAACCAACTCCAGAACCTGTATCTCCCCAACATCCTCATTAGTAAACATAGAAACACATAATTTATTTATTCTTTCTGCATTGACCTTATCTTTCCTTGTGTGTATGTTTGTGTGTGTTTTCTATATGAAATAGCATATGAGTATCTCTGTGTGTGTAAGAAGGAACAGGTGTGAGATTATCTTTGCATGTGTGAGACAACATTTCTGAGACCATCTTTGTGTGTGAAAGAGTATGTGTGAGAGAATCTGTGTATGTGAGAGCATATGTGTGTATGTGTGTAAAAGAACATGTATGACAGCATCCATAAGCACATGTGAAAAAGCATGTGTGAGAGTATCAATTTGCATGTGTGAAAGAGCTTGTGTAAGAGAATGTTGTGTGTGTGAGAGAGAGAGATATGTTAAATAGCATAGGTCACAGTATGATCCCTGGAGTACTCTACTAAAAATCTTTCTCCATTGGGAAAACACAGCCATTTAGACATATATTCTGTTTCTAGCCTTATAACCAGTTACTAATCCACAACAGAACACTGCCTCCTATCCCAATAAATTGTAATTTCTTGAGAAGTCTCTCATGGGAGACTTTGTGAAATGCCTTCCGAAACTCCAAATACACTGTATCAATTGCCTCACCTTTATCTGTGTTTATTTACACCTTCAAAAATATCTAATATTTAGTAAGATAAGACTTCCTCTTGCTAAAGCCATGTTGACTTTTCCACATTGAGCCATGTCCATCTATATGACCAGTGAATTTTTTTTTTTTAAGAATGACTTCTACATTGTTGCTCGGTACCAACCATAGGCTTACAGTCTATAGTTTCCTAGAATACCCCAAAACACATTATGAAAATCAGTATCAAATTGGCCACATTCCAGTCTTTATTAATTGTTAGAGATGTGCTTCAGGTTACATATTACTAGTAAGAGGTTAGAAATGTCATGTTTTAGTTATTTTAGAACTCTGGGATGGATGCCATCTAGTCCAAGTGATTTGTTACTTTTTAGTTTGTCAACCTGATTACATTTTCCATTACCATAGATATTTGTTTTATTTGCTCAGAGGCTCCACCATTAAAGAATGTTTCAAGTGTAAGTATGTTCCCAACATCTTCTCTAAAGACTAACGCAAATAATTCATTCAGTTTTTCTGCTATTTCTTTTCCTCCCTGACTTCTCCTTTTTCCTCTTGGTCTTCTAATGACCCAAATGACTCTATCACAGGCTTTTTGCTTTGAATGCATTTGAAAACATTTTTATTAGTAGTTTTTTCCTCACTGGCTAGCTTTTTCTAAAAGTCTTTCTTTTTCTGTCTTACTTGCAAGTGCTTTCATCATTTCAGCCTGTTTTCCATTTTTAGACTGATACCCTTTTAACTTTAACTGTCTCCATTACCTCTCCATTAAAACATACTGGGGCAGATTTTCAAAGCGCGCTGAGCCTATTTTGCATAGGCCCAGTGACGCGCGCAAGCCCCGGGACGCGCATATGCCCCTGGGCTTGAAAAAAGTGGCGGGATGTGGGTGGTCCAGATCAGGGTGGGGGCGTGGCCAGAGGCCTTCGTAGGGTTGCTAGGCCGTGGCGTGCAACCTACGCCTGCTGAAAGACAGGCACAACTTCTAAAATAAAGGTCAGGTGGGGTTTAGGTAGGGCTGGGGGGGTGTGTTATGTAGGGGAAGGGAGGGGAAGGTGGTGGGAGGCAGAAGGAAAGTTCTCTCTGAGGGAGGGAACAGGGAAAGCCATCGTGGCTCCCCTAGGGCTCGGCGCGTGCAAGGTGCACAAGTGTGCACCCCCTTGTGCGCGCCGACCCCGGATTTATAACCGTGCACGGTTGCACTCGCATGTTATAAAATTGGGTGTAGATTTGTGCGCACCGGGGCGGGCGCACAAATCTAAGCCCGCATGTAGGTATTAAATCTGCCCACTGTCTGTTGTTGGTCTCTCATTGACCTTTCTTAATACTGGAATACAATCTATCTGGAATTCTAAATGGTATTTTTAAACAATGTCCACACCTCATGCACACTTTTAACCCTTGCAACTGTTCCTTTTAATTTTTTCTTCTTTCCCTCATTCTATCATATTTCCTTTAAATTTATATTATCTCCCATTTTAAAGTCATATGCTACAGTAGTAGATTTACTTAATGTTCTTCAACCCGCATTTAACTGTCTATCTATGGCAGCATTTTTTTGTGGGAGGTCCCAGCTCTACTCCTTGGTAAAGATGTGAATCGTTTTCCATATCGTCTTAACGATAGAAATCGTGTGGCAGGAGAAGAAAATCGTGTTTGGCACGATTATTTCGTTGAAAAATCGTTAAAAATCGTTTTTTCCGATTAGTGCGCACTAACTCGAGTTAGTGCGCACTAACTCGATTTAGTGCGCACTAACACGATTTAGTGCGCACTAACTCAAAATGATACAAATAGACACTTTCCAGGTCACTGAAGGTCAGTTAGGAATGAATATGGTTTCCTATTGGCTGGCAGCCCTCTTATCTATTGATGTTACCAAGGTTACCACTGAGGTGATGGTTGGGGGGATGGGAAATGGAACTGGAAACTCATGAACACCAACAGAAAATGAAACAAAGTGTTCACACTTCCCAGGTCAGTAAAGGTCACTTAGGAATGAATATGTATTCCTATTGGCTGGCTGTGCTCTTATCTATTGATGTTACCAAGGTTACCACTGAGGTAATGGTTGGGGGGATGTGAAATGGAAACAGTTGGAAGCTTGACATGTGATGATCAGCACTCACGTGACTAGAACTTCTTTGTTTATTATTTTTGTTAGCAGACACGTGCATGTTGAATTTGCCAATCACTGTGCATTTTAGAAAGGTGGTCCTGGCTGGAACTGTACACAGTTCAAATATATGTAATTGATTGTTGGTAAGTGTATTTTTTTAAGTAGCCACACTGGCACAAGTATGTTTACTTTTCCTCCTACTTAACTCACTAGCTCAGCTTTGTAAGAAGGGCTTCTCTGCTTGAGTGAGGGTCAGGCAGCTCCCCCCTGTCTGTGAAGCCAGCCTCTCACTAGTAATGCAGGGAGGGAGCTGTCTCAGACTTCACCATCCTCCCCCCCCCCCCCTCACCCACACACCATTCACTAGCTGGGACATGGGGGAAGTCAGGAGTGAGGGTCAGGCAGCCCCCCCCTGTCTGTGAAGCCAGCCTCTCACTAGTAATGCAGGGAGGGAGCTGTCTCAGACTTCACCATCCTCCTCCCCCCCCCCCCCCTCACCCACACACCATTCACTAGCTGGGACATGGGGGAAGTCAGGAGTGAGGGTCAGGCAGTTCCCCCCTGTCTGTGAAGCCAGCCTCTCACTAGTAATGCAGGGAGGGAGCTGTCTCAGACTTCACCATCCTCCCCCCCCCCCCTCACCCACACACCATTCACTAGCTGGGACATGGGGAAGTCAGGAGTGAGGGTCAGGCAGCTCCCCCCTGTCTGTGAAGCCAGCCTCTCACTAGTAATGCAGGGAGGGAGCTGTCCTCAGACTTCACCATCCTCCCCCCCCCCCTCACCCACACACCATTCACTAGCTGGGGACATGGGGGAAGTCAGGAGTGAGGGTCAGGCAGCTCCCCCCTGTCTGTGAAGCCAGCCTCTCACTAGTAATGCAGGGAGGGAGCTATCTCAGACTTCACCATCCTCCCCCCCCCCCCCTCACCCACACACCATTCACTAGCTGGGACATGGGGGAAGTCAGGAGTGAGGGTCAGGCAGCTCCCCCCTGTCTGTGAAGCCAGCCTCTCACTAGTAATGCAGGGAGGGAGCTGTCTCAGACTGGTATCAGGGTTAGGGCACTGTGTGCAGGAAGATCACAACACTCCTGGTATTAATAGGGATAGGGCAGTGTAAGAGATGACTGTAGTAGATTGAATAAAGATCTGATGTTTCTGCTCTCCTCACACCAAACAAAAACAACACACAAGCAGAGAAGCCCTTCTTACAAAGCTGAGCTAGTGAGTTAAGTAGGAGGAAAAGTAAACATACTGGTGCCAGTGTGGCTACTTAAAAAATACACTTACCAACAATCAATTACATATATTTGAACTGTGTACAGTTCCAGCCAGGACCACCTTTCTAAAATGCACAGTGATTGGCAAATTCAACATGCACTAGCATTTCAGGTGCCTGCTAACAAAATAATAAACAAACAAGTTCTAGTCACGTGAGTGCTGATCATTACATTACTTTTTTTGTCAAGCTTCCAACTGTTTCCATTTCACATCCCCCCAACCATATTGGTAACATCAATAGATAAGAGCACAGCCAGCCAACAGGAATACATACATACATATTCATTCCTAAGTGACCTTTACTGACCTGGGAAGTGTGAACACTTTGTTTCATTTTCTGTTGGTGTTCGTTAGTTTCCAGTTCCATTTCCCATCCCCCCAACCATCACCTCAGTGGTAACCTTGGTAACATCAATAGATAAGAGGGCAGCCAGCCAATAGGAACACATATTCATTCCTAACTGACCTTCAGTGACCTGGAAAGTGTTTATTTGTATAATTTTCAGTTAGTGCGCACTAAAGCGAGTTAGTGCGCACTAACGGGGAGTTAGTGCGCACTAACTCGATTTAGTGCACACTAACACGATTTAACGATTTTTAACGATAAATCGTTAGAATTTCTATTGTATCGTGTTCTATAACGATTTAAGACGATATTAACATTATCGGACGATAATTTTAATCGTTGAAAAACGATTCACATCCCTACTCCTTGGTTGGTCAGAAAAGTGAGGAGGAAAGCAAATACGACCCAGGCTTTGTTGTATACTTCTTGGAAGCCAGCAAAAGGAACCAAGAGAAAAAAAGAACTAAGCGTGCTCCATTTAATGTGATCAGGCTCATGTTAACAGTAGGTTCTAGCAGGTATTAAATAGGATCCATATAATGAGCTCTTGATAAATAGCATGGAGCATACCATGATATTTTGCATGAGCTTAGTAGCCCTGCATTTGCATATGACTTTCTTTATTTCCATGTGCATGCCTGCAAATTTTTATTTTTTTTTATTTTTAATTTTGAAAATTTTCCATTATTCTTTCAAGATATACACTTGAATTAAATACAGACGAAGAGGATACATTTACCTTCAGAAATAAACAATAAGAAACAGCTGTAATATACATATTACTGTCATATTTTATGTTATACAGTTTAACTTTTAACTATTCAAGTTAATCAAAAACATCAAAAATCTCACTAACTTCTTCAAATTCCTCTCTTCAACCTAAGTCCTCAATAAGAGGATCCTTTTAACAACCACAGGAAAATCTTTGTAGGAAACACTAGGCAATCGAGGATCAAAATATAGCAATGGGTATCAGGGCTGAACTATCTATTTCCCTCTAAGGCAATTGGAGAAGAAATCCTATTAATCTCAGGAGGAATTTATCAGAAAGAAAAGCCGCTAATTGTGAAGGCAAGAAAGAAATATAGGATACATTGCGATATTTAAGAATGCACTTACACAGATATTTTAGAAGAAAAATGCACCTATTTCTCAAGCCCTAGATCTTAATAAAATAAATTGCTTCCTTTTCTTTTGAGTTTGGTTTGCAAGACTGGGATATATGCAAACTTTAAAGTCCAGAAAAGTCTCTCCATGATGGCGGAAGAAGAATCTCAGGACCCAATCATGCTCAGATTCAAGCAAGAAAGTAACTATTAAAGTTGCTGGAAATAGTAGGTCTTTTTGAGAAGACTCTAACAAATTCGATATATCCATTTGTGGAATATCCATTGACATTATAACTTGAAAGCCCTCTTGATCTGAAGAAATCTTCTTAAAAGTTGGTATGTTGTTTACTTTCGAAGCCAAGGGTAGTGTCTGCTCTGGAAGTTTTAACACTTCTAGTAAGTATATTTTCCACATGTCTTTAGGTAGAACTGTTGGATCTTTGGGAAAATTTATAATATGCAAGTTTTTTCCTCTAATCCTGTTTTCCATCCATTCCATTCTATTAAGTATCATCTGATTTTCTTTAATCACTAAGGGGCGAATTTTAAATGCCCTGCGCGCGTAAATCTGGCCGGATTTACGCGCGCAGGGCCCTCGCGCGCCGGCGCGCCTATTTTGCATAGGCCCCCAGCGTGCGCAGAGCCCCAGGACACGCGTAAGTCCCAGGGGCGGGAGGGGGCATGTCGGGGGCGTGGCAGAATGGCATGGCGTTTCAGGGGCGTGACGCGGCGTTTTGGGGGCGGCAACGCGGGCATGGTTTCGGCCCAGAGCGTTCCGGGGGCGTGGCCGCGGCCTCCGGACCAGCCCCTGGGACCGGAACACGGAGCGGGGCAGCCGGCCGGCGCACGCAGATTTACATCTGCTTTTCGCAGGCGTAAATCGTGGAATAAAGGTAAGGGGGGGGTTTAGATAGGTCCATGGGGGGTGGGTTAGGTAGGGGAAGGGAGGGGAAGGTGGGGGGAGGGCTAAGGAAAGTTCCCTCCGAGGCCGCTCCGAAATCGGAGCGGCCTCGGAGAGAACAGGCAGCGCACGCTGGGCTCGGCGCGCGCAGGTTTCACAAATGTGCACCCCCTTGCGCGCGCCGACCCCGGATTTTATAAGATACGCGCGGCTACGCGCGTATCTTATAAAATCCAGCGTACTTTTGTTTGCACCTGGTGCGCGAACAAAAGTACGCGATCGCGCAATTTTTTAAAATCTACCCTTAATTGTTGGGTAGCTGTCATGCTTCTAACTTCAGTATTTACTTTCTCTAAAGAACTTTTATTTAAAGACACACCCTTTTCTAGTGGTTCCAAATGTTTTTTCAAAACCTTCCCCAGCCAAAATAAATGGGCTAAATTGTTTAGAAATGTTAATATTCAATGTCTGTATCTCCTCCCACATAGTTTCTAGTGTGATGGAATTAGGTCTTACCAATTCAGGCAATGCAAATTATATAAACACTCCTTCTAACTGTTGTCGATCGGATAAGCCAGCAGTGTTCGAGACGTCCCTCCAAGCTCCAAAACAGATCCAGATACAGCTACCGCTGCCTGAAGAGAGTTACCTACCTCCTCCTCTACCGAGGGTGCAGCTTCTTTAGACTTCCACGCAGTTCTAACCTTTGCAGGATTCACTGGGGCTAGCTGTTGCTCCGGGGAAAGTGATGTCATCAGTTCAGGGAGAGAGTCGGGTTCTTCTTCCTCCCAGTTCAGCTCCAGCGAACCAGCTCCTGGATTTCAAGGTCCCCGCAACACATGAGAGTCCATCGGACCCGATATGTTAGCAAAGAAGAAGAAAGTAATACTGCACACTCCCTGGCTTGGCGTTTCCTGCCAGAGTGTGGCATGATGTCATCCGGCACCCGAACTAGACTCAACCACGTCATTAGCCGTCGGCCATCTTGGATCCTCTATGCCTGCAAATTTTTAAGTTCACACACTAACACCTTTTCAGGTTCCTTTAATATTTATGGTAAGGCCTTTATGCATATCTCATTTTTTGCATGTGTAGAAAAGGCTTAAAGGCAGTTTTTAAGAGCTGCCGGCGGGCTCACGTGTGCCCACATTTGCCAGCATGCACACATGGACATGCTGGTTTTATAACATACGTGCTTCTATGCGTGCATGTTATAAAATCTGATACCCGCATGCACATGATTTTATATCGACGCGCACATGTGCGAATGAATGCCGTCTCGCGCGCGCAGGTGGAAGGATTTTAATAGATGCACGAGGTGGCACAGGACCTATTTCTCTGTTCCCTCCCAGTTCACCCTAGTAGAGAAGCAGACTTCTTAAACCTCCTACCTAATCTGCCTCCCTTTAATCCTACTAGCCTTGACCCCTAAAATCTCACTGATTACTGTAAATGTTTTTATTTTACTACTTACCTGCAGTCCATAGCAGCAGCAAGTTATGCATTTATGGAACCCCAGTGCATGCTTGTGCGTGTCACTGACTTAATGGTTTTGTACCAGCCCTCCTATGCCCCGCCCCCTCCCCAGCCCACCTCTTTTTGCGAAAACCTTTTCAATGCCGTAGTGGGAGATACGCGCGTGGCTGCAGGCCTCTTAAAATCCGTTCAGCCCACGTGCGTACCAGTCATGCACGTATCTCCAGGATTTCCCATATGAAGGGTTTTTTAAATTCACCTTTTAGTGAACATGACTCTCCCTTAAATAAACAAACAACTCCCTTAAATAATTCTTAGTCATAATGCAAACATAACCTCAAAGTAAAATTAAGTGGAATCCCCCCAGAATTTCTCCAAAGGCAACTTTCTACTGTCTAGGACTTGATTTAAGACCTCATCACACTTGGAAATAAGATGGAGCATTCTTAATTTAGTAAATATTTGCTATCTGTGTAACTTCCATTTGTTAGCACTCAGAGTTTTGAGATATTCAGTGTTTGTGGATTTGTGTGCATAGTCTGCATACTAATAATAAGAACACATCATAAAGGTAATTTTTAAATGTGTACACATTAAAATATACTATATAGACAGTTGAGATGTGCAGGATTTATTTGTACATTTTGACTCATTTTATTCATTTTCAGATAATTTTTTATTCACTTTTTGTTTTCTGGGCTTTTTTTATTATTTTTTTCATATCAGAAAATATTGTGCACTATTTGCAAATAATGTGAACAGTTTTACAAAATGAATGAGGCTGAACATTTGTGGGATATGGTAAGTTGTGCTTTCATTTGAGGTTAAAATAGAAAACAAAAAGAAAAATGCCTGATTTGGTTCAGATTACTATTTGTTCTAAAACAAATACACAAACCTGAGTGGCATTTTAATTTGCATGTTAAATTTTACGTGATATATATATGCTAAAACTTTTCAGCACAAATTTTAGTGCATATGTTGTAATACCTAATGAGTTTAGCTATCCTGTCTGCTGCCAAATTATTCCACCTCACTCTCCTCCATCTCTCAATTAAAAATAAGTGTGTTTTCAGGAATGAATGATCTAGAATACAGAGGTAACACGTGCTTAAGCACTGTTGTTTCTTATGAGATTTCTGTTTAAGTCTGATATGAAGCTCGATGTTACATTTACCAGTCGAGGCAGACCACCGCAACCAGTTGTACTCACCCCCACAGGCCTGGGATGCTGATACCAAGCCACCACACTGCCTTCCTCTTGGCCCTCTGTAGGCACACGCTGTAACTAATAAGCCCCATGGCAGAAACAATGGCTCATGTGCCAAACCCAGCATGACTGGGTGTGCATACCGAGGGAGGCAGCAAGGAAAGGGCAGAGGCTGTTGGCAGCCGAAGAAGGAGAGAGGCTGCAAGCCGCCGGTGCTCAAGCTGTTGGTGGCCATCGGAGAGGCCTGTATCCATTTGTGTGTGTGCGCACCTGACCCTCCTGACCCCCACAAGACTTGCCAAAAGTCCCTGGTGGTCCAGCGGGGGTCCGGGAGCGACCTCCTGCACTCGGGCCGTCAGCTGCCAATATTCAAAATAGTGCCGATAGCCTTTGCCCTCACTATGTCACAGAATCTATAGCAGCCTGGTTTCCTATTAAGAGTTTTATTGGTGTTCTAAGGCCTGTGCAGTGTTGCCTTTTCATAGATAAGGCTGTTAGGATTGTTTTAGTATGGGAGGTTTACTATATTGTATTGATAATTCTGTTTGCTCATGGCTTTCTGAGGGCCAAGCTCACACCCAATACACATTATAAAAAGTCTAATTCCATAATAGTTCCAAGTTAAGGTTTTAAGGTTTAAGGTTTATTGTTGTTTATATACCGTTGTCTCAGCATAGCCTTCACAGCGGTTTACAATTCAAATAATTATACAATAAAAATAAAAAACAATAATAAGGATAAAACAATAAATATACAATCAAATTACAAGCGATTATAAAATAAAACAGAGTTAAAAGAAAAAGTAACTAAAACCTATTAGCTATTAAAATCTATAAAATATCTATAAATATTAAACCAATAAGATACTTTTTTGCAGTTTTTTCTGGTTGGCACCACAGTAGTGCATGCATGTTATAAGTGCTACTTTTGCCTCAGCAGACTGTACTTTGGAATTATATTTTTCAAGTAAAATTTATTATAAATGCATAATTTAATTGTGTGTATAGATAAAGGAAGTGGGTGTGTGTGGGGTAGCGTGTGTACAAGGCTGTAATGTTTGCCTAGGGTACCGAATAACCTTCCCTAAACATGGGCTCTGGGGTGGGGGTTGTCAGTTTTTAAAAATACACAGGGTCATTCATCAAAATGTGTTAGGCCATTATTGCAGGTGTTAGGGCCCTAACCCCCATGATAAGGCCATAACGCATGCATTATTTATCGCATTGTGCAACGCAAATGCAAATTTTAAAATTTAGTCAAAGGGGGGGAGTTTATGAAAATGAGGGGCATTAACACAATTTTAATGCTGAAAATAACAATACCTTCTTTTCTGGATGCCTGAAATATCATAAATTCTTTTTTAGGCAGAGCGAGAGAGAGTCAGAGAGCCTCTAGTACGGCACAGATAAATGGCATCAATTTATATCACTATAGAGGGTCATCTAGTAACTCGAGGTGAGGTTTGATGGTGGACTAGGGTTTTGGGGCCAGTTTTACATGCACAGTCAGACGTACGAACAGCACAGTACAAATAAGTGAAGATTGGATGTGATTTGGAATGTGGAAAGATACACAAAGATGAGATTTCCACAATGTTCTCTCTACCTAGTTGATAAACTAAGGTGAGAGAACATGTCCAGCCTAAAATAAGAAAATGCTTGATAAGCTAGTGGATTTGAATGAGAATTTAGAGATTTCTAGAAATAAGTCTGCAATTTCACTTTTGAGTTATTAAGAGAACTCTGGGGTTATACCAGTCAGTCCTGGTGATTTATTGCTCTTTCATTTGTCTATTTGCTCTATTGCTCTTACTGGTTCATTATGATTTGATTCAATTCCTCTGAATCAACACCCTCGAAGAATGATACTGGCATAAGAATATCCCCAAGACAAAACAAATCTCCATCACAAATTTTGACAGAATCAATGCTTGTGAGCATTGACCTTCATAAACTTTGTTTCAATTACTGATAAAGACGAAAAGACCTCAGCGATACATTGATGCCTGAAAAGTATAATTTTACTAAACAAGGCATATGCCTAATTGTAATTATTGGTCCCAAACCTCCCTCCAAAAAAAACTTTATTTTGAAAAAAACTCACCATTTTAATATTTTTCTTCTTTTATTTTGCTGTACTTCTTTCATTTTCATTTTTCTTTAAAAATAAACAAGTAATAAAGGACTTAGAGCTGGATTTTCCTACGGTGCACAGGCTTTTGAATTCCGCTGTAACGAGGGGTGAAGCGGGGGGGCAGGCCTGTGAAAGCCGGCAACGATCGCACCACCGCGGTGTTATCGCTGCCGGGTTTCGCACCCAATAGCGCCATCGTAAAAGGTGGTGCTATTGGGCACGATACTGGCAGTGATAAGGGTTCTTACCTTTTCGCAGCCAGCGATGTTTCTGCCACGTCCACCCCTGTGCCGCCCTGACTCCTCCTCTTGTGGTGCCGATGCTGCCCGACTCCTCCCTGATTTACCTATTGTGTGCGATAGGGTTAGAAAATAACCCCTTAGTTTTCAAGGAGAGGCCTTTTCTTCTTATCACTTTGCGGCTTGCTTTCCAGAGAAATGCAAAAGCAAAACCAGCTTTTTCTTCTCATTAATTTACGGTTTGCTTTGCAGGAAAATACCCAAACAAAACTGATGATGACCTGCATTTTTATAAGCTGCCTCAGGGTAAACTTTGCAATGTTGAAATTCTTCCATATAATATAATTTATTTTAAGCAGAACACCACTTTCAATTAACTTTTTATTTCTTCACTTACATGATTGTTTTGATTTATCATATGTATCTTCCCAACACCCTCCTTATTCAAGAATGAAGTAAATAATTCATTTAGAGTTTCTTCCCCTGACCTTATCTTCCACTGACCAAACCTTTAACCTCTCGATCATCTAACTGTCCAATTGATTCTCTCTCTCTGGCTTCTTGCTTCAAATATACTTGAACAAAGTTTTATTCTGAGTTTTTACATTTCTGGCAATTTTCTTTTCAAATTCTTCTTTGGTCTGCTCTCTTAATGCTTTTCAACTAAATTGCCAGTGCTTATGCTCTTTCTTGTTTTCCTCATCTGGATTCACCTTCCAGTTTTTTGAAAGTTGCCTTTTACATTTTAATACTCTATTTAACCCTACCATTCAACCATGCTGGCAGTTGTTTGGTCTTTTTTTTCTGGCTTTTTCAGTGTATTGAATACATCTAGTCTGGGCTTCCAAAATGTGTTTTTAAATGTATCCATGCTGCCTGCCAGTATTCTCCATCTCCAGCAGATGATAGATGTGTATCTCTCTACTGGGGATTGCCTTAAGTTTAAGAAGGAGAAAAAGAAGGAAAATGAATTTGTTCCACAATCTTGCAGTGATACCAAATGGTCCCTCCCCCAGTTGAGAATTCCTGAGGTGATTTCTGTGGTCCCACAGAAGAGTGCCTTGGTCCGGTAGCTGTTTTTTTCAGCCAACATGGACTTAGCTGTTGAAATAGCTGAAAGGCAATGGGTGCAAGAAACCGAGCGTGGTGGAAATAGTTAATGCCCTCTCCCCCCACAGCCGGAAACCAAATCTGTACTCAGCTGGGATGGGCTAAGCTTAGGTAAAGCTTAAAAAAAAAAGAAACTGTGAAGAAGGGGTTTTTGTAGGGCTTCCTCCTTCCTCTGGTCTCCATGCTCAGCGTCCGCTCTGATGTTAGTTTCCGCCCCTGAGGGAGTTTAAGGGATGTAGGCAGTCCAGCAGGTTGAGCAGCCTTTTTGGGCTAGGCCCCACTCTTAGGCTTTTCTCTGTGTGCTGCATGTAGGCTACGGCAGTGTTTTCACACATTTTCCTGTGCATTGGCCTGGGTGTCCAGGTTGTGCACCCTGTTTTTGGATGCTTAGTTGGACACCTGCTTGGGTGACCAGTTGGTAACAGCATCTGGTTTCATCATGCATTTGCCTATACTCTGACAGGAACTGACAGTGCAAGGGTGCTTGAATGCAGAAGAGTCTTTCTGGAACATCAATCAGCTAGAAGCCCAGGAGGTCTGCTTGGCATGCTTGCAATTCAGTGACAGGTTGCAGATTGAGCAGACTGGATAAAGTCAGACAGTACAATTACAGTGAACTATATCAATTGGCAGGGAGGAACCTAGAGCCAGCAAGTGTCACAGGAAATAGAAAGTTCTTTTTCACTCAACGCACAATTAAACTCTGGAATTTGTTGCCAGAGGATGTGGTTAGTGCAGTTACTATAGCTGTGTTTAAAAAAGAATTGGATAAATTCTTGGAGGAGAAGTCCATTACCTGCTATTAATTAAGTTGACTTAGATAATAACCACCGCTATTACTAGCAATGGTAACATGGAATAGACTTAGTGTTTGGGTATTTGCCAGGTTCTTATGGCCTGGATTGGCCACTGTTGGAAACAGGATGCTGGGCTTGATGGACCTTTGGTCTGACTCAGTATGGCATGTTCTTATGTTCTTATGTTCTTATGGTATCAGCATTACTTTTACTATGTTGTTTGGTTGAGCCAACTTGCACTTTAGACTTTCAGAGGCTTAATTCTGATTTGCTTTATTTGGGTAAACTTACATACTAGATATGACAATAGTAAGTACCATAATGGAAATTGAATAAAGCTTTGAAGATAGCAGGAGCAGATGCAAAAACAACCAAAGGTACCAAGCAGCAGCAGCATTGTCAATAATACCCATAGATAATGATTGCAGAGGAAAGCAGCAAGAGGAGTGGTATCAATACTATACAACACAAAGTGCAGACTGAGCCAGCAAGTACAGTGGCACAACAAGACAGAAAGGAGCTGAACCAAGAGAGGCAGGGTAAAAGGAGCTGGACTGGATCAATAGTAGTATGACAAAAGAGTAATTTGCAAAACCAAGAGAGAGTAAGGGTGGAAAGAGGAAGCTAGACAGCATAACCAAAAGTGGAGCCAAGCAGATATGTGCAGGGTCTAAAAATTAATTTCTGTTTGGTAATTTGTTTTGTGGGTCACAGTCATATACTGACTTGGTTTGAAATGAAAACAAATAATAATTTTTTGTTTCATTAATTTTTTCAATTTACAGTGAAGTCAATGGGGGAAGGCCCCATTGACTTCAAAGCAAAGGAAAAAATGGACTAGGACCCAGGCCCAATGCTGGGGTTTGGGTCTAAGTCTTTCCCCTGATCTCCTGAAAAATAAAATAGATGCTGGCCAAGGGATCCCATTGATCTTTGGAAGAAAAAAAATATAGCAGTCTGAGGTTCCCCCTCACAAACCCCAGGTCACAAAAATGATAGTGGGTCGTCGGTCTCCTCCAATCCCCTAAATACACATCCCACCCCCACCCTGAACCTAAGAACATAAGAAAATGCCATACTGGGTCAGACCAAGGGTCCATCAAGCCCAGCATCCTGTTTCTAACAGTGGCCAATCCAGGCCATAAGAACCTGGCAAGTACCCAAAAACTAAGTCTATTCCATGTTACCATTGCTAATGGCAGTGGCTATTCTCTAAGTGAACTTAATAGCAGGTAATGGACTTCTCCTCCAAGAACGTATCCAATCCTTTTTTAAACACAGCTATACTAACTGCACTAACCACATCCTCTGGCAACAAATTCCAGAGTTTAATTGTGCGTTGAGTAAAAAAGAACTTTCTCCGATTAGTTTTAAATGTGCCCCATGCTAACTTCATGGAGTGCCCCCCTAGTCTTTCTACTATCCGAAAGAGTAAATAACTGATTCACATCTACCCGTTCTAGACCTCTCATGATTTTAAACATCTCTATCATATCCCCCTTCAGTCATCTCTTCTCCAAGCTGAAAAGTCCTAACCTCTTTAGTCTTTCCTCATAGGGGAGCTCTTCCATCCCCTTATCATTTTGATAGCCCTTCTCTGTACCTTCTCCATCACAATTATATCTTTTTTGAGATGCGGCGACCAGAATTGTACACAGTATTCAAGGTGGGGTCTCACCATGGAGCGATACAGAGGCATTATGATATTTTCTGTTTTATTCACCATTCCCTTTCTAATAATTCCCAACATTCTGTTTGTTTTTTTGACTGCCGCAGCACACTGAACTGATGATTTCAATGTGTTATCCACTATGACGCCTAGATCTCTTTCTTGGGTTGTAGCACCTAATATGGAACCCAACATTGTGTAATTATAGCATGGGTTATTTTTCCCTATATGCATCACCTTGCACTTGTCCACATTAAATTTCATCTGCCATTTGGATGCCCAATTTTCCAGCCTCACAAAGTCTTCCTGCAATTTATCACAATCTGCTTGTGATTTAACTATTCTGAACAATTTTGTGTCATCTGCAAATTTGATTATCTCACTTGTCGTATTTCTTTCCAGAACATTTATAAATATATTGAAAAGTAAGGGTCCCAATACAGATCCCTGAGGCACTCCACTGTCCACTCCCTTCCACTGAGAAAATTGTCCATTTACTTCTACTCTCTGTTTCCTGTCTTTTAGCCAGTTTACAAACCACGAAAGGACATCGCCACCTATCCCATGACTTTTTACTTTTCCTAGAAGCCTCTCATGAGGAACTTTGTCAAACGCCTTCTGAAAATCCAAATACACTACATCTACCGGTTCACCTTTATCCACATGTTTATTAACTCCTTCAAAGAAGTGAAGCAGATTTGTGAGGCAAGACTTGCCCTGAGTAAAGCCATGCTCCCACTCTCACCTGCTAACCTTCTATAGTACCCAAAAAAGCCATCAAGAGGAGGAGAAGCTCTTTCCTCTTCCTGCTATCACTGTACCGGCATTTACTATTTGGGCTAGTGAGAGAAGGGAAGAGCCTCTCCTCCTTCTGAATGCCTTACAGGCACTTTTGGGGGTTAACAGGTGGGAGTGGGAGGTTTGGGTGGAGGTGTGCATTTAATGATCTGGGGGGGACTGGTTGTCCTGCTATCATTTTTATTTTGGGGGGATCAGGAGGGATGTCCCTCAGCCAGCTAGTATTTTATCTTTCCAAGGATCAGGGGATGGGTGCACATGGCCCACTACATTTTTATTCTTCCAGGGATGGGGGTGGAGGGCTCCCTTGGCCAGCTACATTGTTTTGTTTTTGTTTTTTTTAAGAGAGATGGAGAGACATTGGCTGCAGCTCAGCAGCATGTTTTATTTTGTTTTTTGCAGGGTGGTTGCCAGTTGCATGGCTAACCTTTGGACTGGGACTAGCCAGATAACTTTACCTAGTCAGGTAATTTTAAGCCATGCCTTGAAACACCACTGGAAATCCCCCAGAAATTGCACATCCCCTTTCATAGCAATTTTGTGAATATCTTCCATTAAATCTCTATGTGTTTCTTATGTTTATGACAGAGGTCTGTATATTACACCAATATAAATAGATGTTCCATTCCCACTTCCCAGTTTAACCCACAGTGTCCCCTCCTTACCTTGTAAGCCCTGTAATTATGTTGCTGTAATATTATTTTAAATATATAGTGCCACACTTCCTCCTTTCCTTCTATTCCTTCATGAATAGACTGTAGCTCAGTATAACTAAATCACAGACATGTTTTTCCATGTACCACATCTCTGAGACAGCCACTATATCCAAGGCAGCTCCCTCCATGACTGCCTCCAGAACCTGGATTTTATTTCCTTTACTATAAGCATTAGCGTACATAGCTTTGCTTATAGTTTTACACATGTATTTAATGTTTAACTTACCTTAGAATTTTGTTCATGTATCCATGAGTTTCTCCTGCTATTAGGTATCACCCCAAACCATATCTATGCACAGTGTCATTGAATGACTCTAACAATACACTTTGAAGTGAATTTTAAAAGGCCTTCATGTGCTTAATCCAGGAGATACATGCACAAGTTGGACCGGTGCACGCTGAGATGAATTTAAAATCTGCCCAAGGATGTGTGTATCTCCCATTGTGCACACAGGCCAAACGTTTTTAAAAGGGGGTGGTACATGAACATAATCTGGGCAGGAAGTGGACATGTCAGGGGAAGGCCAAAAGATATGCACATAAATACATAAGTGGGGTCCCTTACTGCATAACTTTACTACTGGTATGAATGGCATATAAGTACTAAAACAAAAGAAAATAGCAACATCAGCGGGATTTTAAGGGTTGGGGATAACAAGGAAGAAGGAAAGCTATTTATCTAGGGGTGGGTTAGGAAGTCTTGTCCCTTATCTGCGCAAACAGGGAATAAACTGGGAAAACAACCTATGGTGTCGGCACATGTCCCTTGGAAAATGCCCCCACTTATATGGTAGACGCAGGATTTGTGCACACATGCGTGTGTTCATTTAAAATTGTGCACACATGATTGTGCATCCAGCTTCTTTTATAACATGCACACATATACTTGTGTGTGTTTTTTTAAATGGATGTGTCTCTGGACACGAGCCGGCATGCATGTGTACATGTGCTCCCATGCACTCGTATTGACATTCCCATCCCTGATTTTTCCTGAAAATTAAATGTTTCTTCTAAAATTTTCTTTCACTCTGAGTTTTGGAACAAAGAGCTTCAGATCCCTTGCATTTCTGCTCTGATATCTAACAAATCAAAACTGAGAGCAAAATAACAACTGCTGAAAATGCTTTCAGTTCCACTTTTACCTTAAAAAATGAATGAAGTCATGACATTCAGCTCCAGTTGTGATAGGCTGGTTGAAAAAGTATTGGGGATCTATTCTTCAATTTGATCTTCGGGGAACAGATGCTATTGAATATTATTATAACCTGCTAAATTTGAGGACTTTAAATCTGAACACCCTTGATTCACAATAACGAACAACTCACCGCAAATGACGAGTGGTCCGGACGGCAAGTGATTACCACTGCCGTTGTCTGGCTTGCTGATGCGGTATCAACACATTTTTTTGAATATATTAGTGAACACCACAGCATTGAAATTTAGTTCACTTTGTCTTTTTGTTGTGTGGCTTTTGATTTACAAGACTAGAGTTTGGGTTCTTTGTTTTGCTTGTTTGAAAAAGTATTGAAACATGAATGATCCTGATCCTTCCTTGTCCCACCCTAGTCTCTTCTCTGGCTTTTGAGTCAAACTGAATGAGTCACAATGGAGTCAGATTTTTCTGGCCATTTGGTTTAGTAAACATGAACCTAAGTAAAAATCATGCTATTTATCATGTTTTTGCATTCAGATCAAAGCAAATGTATATCCAGGGGAGGTAATTTTCAAAGGAGTTATGAATGTAAATGTAAAATACTAGCAATTTTCAAAACCCCATTTACACACATAAAGTGCATTTATGTGTGTAAAACCTATCGACAATTCAATGGCATGTATTGTAGCAATTTTCAAAAACCCCACTTACACAGCTAAATTATATTAACATTTGTAAAACCTAGTTTTAAGCATGTAAATGCTTTTGAAAATCAGGCACTTAATTGCATGGATTTGGGAATCCCCTCCTCTAGGCCTGAGAGGAGCTAGGAATCAATGTAACACAGGAAACCTTTCCCTCACCACTGGAGAAGAGCAACCATAAGTAGGGGGCTTGAGGATCACCTCTATAAGTTCCAGAAGCAGAGCTGTAGTGCGAGCAATACTTTACAAAAAAATTGCTTCTATGATTTTTTCAGGTTTCCACTTATATTTTATTAGCAGCAATTTATTCAACAGATGGCACATAAATTGTTCATTTAGTCAGTTTACCAGTAATGGAAGCAATGTAACCTTCAGTCTAACCTTGTACAATATAATTAATGTATGCTTAAGAAAAACAACTAAACAGCTAACTTGACTATATCATTTCACATCACTTATTTAAATTATTGTGTCTTGCCACTTGATTCTTGTCATCTCATCTCTTTTGAAATTTCATATTTACTATGAACATAAGAACATGCCATACTGGGTTAGACCAAGGGTCCATCAAGCCCAGCATCCTGTGTCCAACAGTGGCCAAGACAGGCTGTAAACACCTGGCAAGTACCCAAAAACTAAGTCTATCCCATGCTACTGATGCTAGTAATAGCAGTGGCTATTTTCTAAGTCAACTTGATTAATAGCAATTAATGGACTTCTCCTCCAAACCTTTTTTAAACCCAGCTATACTAACTTCACTAACCACATCCCCTGGCAACAAATTCCAGAGTTTAATTGTGTGCTGAATGAAAAAGAACTTTCTCCGATTAACTGATTCACATTAACCCATTCTAGACCTCTCATGATTTTAAACACCTCTATCATATCCCCCCTCAGCCGTCTCTTCTCCAAGCTGAGCAGTCCTAACCTCCTTAGTCTTTATCATAGGGGAACTGTTCCATCCCCTTTATCATTTTGATCACCCTTCTCTGTACCTTCTCCATAAATAAATAAATTATATATATATATATATATATATATATATATATATCATATTGTTTAAACCAAATGCTTAATGAAATATGTTTACTTTCATATCACAAATTAGAAAAATAAATATGAAGAAAAAGCCTGAATTGGCAACCCCAAGAAGTGAGACTTTGCGCAGAATATAACACTGGAGAAATAGAAACAATTTTCTTTCTAAACTGTGCAAAACACAAAGAGCATGGGAATTATCCAAGTAAAGTTATTTCTTTAACCTTATCTGGATTTTCAGTGGAATTTAAATGGAACTGTTAGGGGTGTACATCTGTTGGGTATAATATGACAAATTAGAACTTTTGATTCATTCATGGACCCACAAAATAATAATAAACACACATTTTTGTCTAAATGTATTAATGTTTCCTTTCAAGTCTATAGCTCATATAAAACCACAGCAGATAGATTGCTTTCCTTCTTCTCAAGGTAAGTTATGAACCAAGCAATGCCAGTGAGGTCATTGTCTGACTGGAGCCAGTGGAAAGAACCAGAGATGACAAAAAGGCACCCCAATCAAGGTTAAGCTTTTTTTAAACTAGCCTGCAAACTCCATTTTAAGATTCAATTTTATGGTGGATTTCACATTAGAAGGTTGCATTTTCTGAAGCTCTGAGTGAAAGAGACAAGTAAGAGTGAGAAGTTGAGCAAAGGAAGGGCTTTGTTTTTATCTTCACTGTTGAAGTGCTTATTATGTCAGAGATAGAGGCACTGGAATTCTGTCTGTAGTTCACTGGGGTAGGATAGTGGAGAGCAGCAGTGAACAGCAGTAATCTTTAGTGTATCTGTCTCACTTCAGTGCACTGCAGTCTAATCTAGAGAGTAGCCAGAGACCTGAGCCTTGTCTGTGTCTTCTCTGAGAGAGTTTCTGTGTGTAACAGTATGCATAAACTGTATGGGTGAGATTTTCTTTACATACACTGTGAGGTTTACTGGTTTTCTACATTGCACTTTAGTAATACACGTAGACATAGCAAGCCAGAAGTTTATGCCAGTGCCAAACTGATATTTCTGCATAGCAGTGCTTGCTAAGCACTGGAGTTCATTTAGGGAGTTATTTTGTGAGCCTATTGCATGAGAAAAGTCCCTTTTCATGTGTGATAGGTTGCCATGGGCAGAGTCGGCGCCGGAAGAGGAGGATTCAGGGCGGCAAGGAGGCAGACGTGGTGATAACTTCGCTGGTGGCCATAATGAACTCTTTTGAGACAACTTCCACCACTGAGATAGAATCCCTATTAAAGAAAATGAAATCCTCATTGCACCCATCCGATACTATCCCAACTAAATCCCTCCTGTCCATCCCTAACTTAATAGCCCCACCCCTAGCTGGTATCATCAACTGCTCCCTCATCCATGGAAATGTTCCTGATTCTTTAAAACAAGCCATAGTCAAACCCATACTAAAGAAACCTAATCTTGAACCAAATAATCTTGCCAACTTTTGGCCAATTTCTAATTTACCCTTCCTAGCAAAATTCCTCAAAAAAGTAGTAAGCCCCCAACTCGCTGACCACTTGGAAAAACATAATATTCTATTCCCTTCCCAATTTGGTTTCCACAAATTCTTCAGTACTGAAACTCTTCTAATCTTACTCACAGACTCTCTCCTCAAAGGCTTAGACAAGGGCCATTCTTATATTCTTACATTACTAGATATATCATCCGCTTTTGATACCATAAGCCACAGCATCTTATTAAACCATCTTACCAAAATTGGCATTTCAGGAACCCCCCCTTCACTGATTTGATTCCTACCTAGATAAGACTCTACAAGGTCAGAATAGGTATTAGTGAATCCAAAGCTATCAACCTAATTCGAGGCATTCCACAAGGCTCCTCGCTATCCTCTTCCCTCTTCAATATTTACCTGCAACCTCTATGCCAACTCCTCTCCAATCTAGGTCTTACTTACTTCATTTTTGCGGACGACGTCCAAATCCTTATCCCTATTACAGACTCTATCCAAATCCCTCAAAACCTGGGAGAAAACTCTCGCTCCTCAATCAAAAAACTCATCACTATCCTCAACCTCACACTTAATATTTTTTTATTTATTTATTTTTCGAGTTTTGTATACCATAGTTCGGTTTCGCCATCACAAAGGTTTACAAAGTTTCAATATTTCACAGTGTACAAATAATTCATATTCTTATTAATAAAGTTATCTTAGTCATTACGACATAGTTTGGTTACTAAATTGTACAGTTCAATTACTTGCTTTGGATTAATTCTGCATGTTTATATGGGCTGGTAGGGAGGGTAGTTGCAGCATAGAGTCATAGGGTGTTTTGGTAAGCTTTGGGGAACATCCAAGTTTTTACTTCTTTTTTGAAGGTTTTTAAATTTTGTTGTGTTCTCAGTTCAGTTGGGAAGGAGTTCTATAGTTCTGGGCTTCCTAGGGATATGGCTCTCTTCCAAGTTCAGGTGAGTTTGTGACGAGCAGCAGGAGTTTTTAATAGACCTTTGTTCACTGAACGGAGATTTCGGTTTGGTGAGTGGAGTTTTATGGATGCACTTAGCCAATTTGTTTGTTTTTCATATATTATTTTTGTGTATTATGTATAGTATTTTGTAGTCTATCCCATATTTTATTGGTAGCCAGTGTAGTGACATGAGAGTTGGGGTAATGTGATCGCATTTTTTCATTCCTGTGAGTATTCTGGTGGCTGTATTTTGAAGGATTTGGAGAGGTCAGATGGTGGTGAGAGGTAAATTGAATAGCAGGGAGTTACAGTAATCCAGGTTGGAGAAGATGAGTAGTTGGAGGACTGTTCTGAAGTCGTTGGGGGAAAGAAAAGGTTTTAGGTGTCGTAGGATTAGGAGTTTGTGATATCCGTCTTTGATTTTTGCAGAGATGTGGTTCTTGAAGGATAGTTCCTTGTCAATTATGACTCCTGGGTTGTGGGCATGGGTGACAGGGGGGATTGTTGTATTTTGATTCATTATGTTGAGTGGTGGTATGTGCGTAGGGTTGTTCTTTCTATCCAGTACGATTATTTCTGTCTTATCAATGTTTAGGATAAGTCTCATGTTGGTTAGTAGTTGCTTTATTTTGGTGAGGCAGTTGGCTGTTTTTTTGAAGTTGTCTTCAAGAGAGTTTTGTATTGGGATAAGTATTTGGATGTCGTCAGCATATAAGAAGTGAGTCAGTTTAAGGTTTGAGAGGAAGTGGCATATCGGGAGAAGATAAATGTTGAATAGTGTAGCCGATAGTGCGGAGCCTTGGGGAACTCCTGTGTCAAGGTTTATTTTCTTTGAGAGGGTGTCGTTGATTGATACCTGATTGGTCTTTTGAGATAGGATGAGAACCATTGTAGGGTTTTTTCATTTATACCGATTTTGGAGAGACAGTCAATCAATATTGAATGGTTTACCATGTCGAAGGCTGCTGATAGGTCTAGTAGGACTAGAAGGTAGCTGTGTCCATTGTCAAATCCTTTGAGCACGGTGTCGTTAAGTGACAGGAGTAGTGATTCAGTGTTTAGTTGTTTCCTGAATTCGAATTGCATGGGAAGTAGGATGTTGTTCCTTTCCGAGTGGTCACTGAGTTGTGAGTGGACAATTTTTTCAATAATTTTGGCAATGAATGGTAGGTTTGATATGGGTCGGTAGTTTAGTGGGTTTTCTGGATCCAGGTTGGTCTTTTTCAGTATGGGTTTGATAATTGCTGATTTTAGGCATTCGGGGTAGTTTCCTTCTATGAGGGATAGATTCACGATGTTGGTTAATGTTTGGGTTATTGATGGTTCGATACTTCCAAAACTGAACTTCTTATCATCTCTCCCCACCATAATAAGATGAACCTCTCTGAAATTAACTCCTACCCCCCTGCAATATCCATCTCACAACATGTTCGAGACCTAGGCGTTATCATTGTGACCAACTAAACCTAAAAAAAATTCATCAGCTCCACTATGAAAGAATGCTATTATAAACTCCATATCCTAAAGAAACTAAGACCCCTCCTCCACTTCAACGATTTACACACTGTCCTTAAGGCCACTATTTTCTCCAAAATTGATTATTGTCATACCCTACTTCTAGGCCTCCCCAAAGCCACCATTAAACCCCTACAAATGCTTCAAAATTCTGCCGCCAGAATCCTCACTAACACTCGCAAAAAAGACCATATCACCTCCATCTTCAGAGATCTCCACTGGCTCCCAATCTCATTCTGAATTCTCTACAAGTTGCTCACAATCATACATAAAACCCTACACAACCAAAACATGCACTGGCTAAATGACTCCCTTGACTTCCACACCTCTAACAGACCCACCAGATATTCTTACAAGGGCACCCTGCACCCACCCTCTCCTAGTCTCACTCATCTGATCACAATGAAAGATGTGCACTATCCATTGCAGAACCATCCATTTGGCACTCAATGCCCCCAGACCTGCACCAAGAACACTGCTCCCATAAATTTAAAAAAAATCTGAAAACTTGGCTTTTCAAGCAGGCCTTCACATAACCCCACCCACACATTTACTCCTCCTCCACATTATATTAAATAATGCTACTTCTACAACCTTTCTACACAACTGTTGCATCCAGATTAACTATGTGCCTTACCACTTTAACTTATTCCCTTCCAATTACCAGCTGCAGTTTAAACTGTTGCAACCTGCCTTCATAGTCTTGAAATATTACCTCCCCCTATCCACATGTCTTATTTATATCCTCATCAGGTATACACAATGAGTGAAATAGAACCACTTTCTCTCTATATATATATAGCCACACGATTTGTAAGAAAAAAGCATACAGTTTTATGATCTCAAATTTCAAAAATAATTAGGAAATGTGTCCTAAAATATAAACCCACACACTCACTCATTCACACTCTAAAAGCATTCCATCGAATACAAAATAGTAGTCAGCCATATAACCCCAAAGGTCTATACAACAATACTTATCATGTCTTAATGCAATGTTATACACATAAATACCCTGTGGATACACCCACTTACAATCTATACCCAGCTTTCGCCCATTTTTACTTTATACTTCACTAAAACATGATTATATAATGATGTGCATCACTGTTCCATATCCTCAATTTATCTTTATTCAGCTGACTTCCTTGTATCGATCTCTTCTCTTTAAGATGACCGTTCTTCACATTGCTGTTAACAACTGTTCACTGTGGTCTGACCCCAACAAGTGGCCCCTGTTTCACATCTGTCTGCTTCGTCAGGGAGACTGCAACCACGGAGAAAACAAACCTGAATTTTAGATACAACTAAAACAAGTGCCAAGGACACATTTACCACCATAAATATATAATAAACTTTTACCACAGACCATCTATTATTCAACTTTTTCCCAGGCTGTCCACCGATTTCAAATCTGTCATCAACTTTCTCCCATTTCTTCTAAAGACCATATTCCTCATGATGCAGCAAATATCTTCACAATAGGTGTAAACCTAAATTATACCAAACACACATGCTAAACACCCTGCAGTCCTCCTGAGAAAGCAGACAGATGTGAAACAGGGGCAGCTTGTTGGGGTCAGACCACAATGAACAGTTGTTAGCAGCAATGTGAAGAACGGTCATCTTGAAGAGAAGAGATCAATACAAGGAATTCAGCTGAATAAAGATAAATTGAGGATATGCAACAGTGATGCACATCATTATATAATCATGTTTTAGTGAAGTATAAAGTAAAAATGGGCGAAAGCTGGGTATAGATTGTAAGTGGGTGTATCCACAAGGTATTTATGTATATAACATTGTATTAAGACATGATAAGTATTGTTGTATAGACCTTTGGGGTTATATGGCTGACTACCATTTTGTATTTGGTGGAATGCTTTTAGAGTGTGAATGAGTGAGTGTGTGGGTTTATATTTTAGGACACATTTCCTAAATTATTTTTGAAATTTGAGATCATAAAACTGTATGTTTTTCTCTTACAAATAAATTGGCTATATATAGAGAGAGAAAGTGGTTCTATTTCACCCATTGTGCATACCAGATATGGTTACCGAGTATATTTAGGGTATTAATCATGGAGGAATCCATGCAAAGTTTTTCAGACCAGGCTGCTATAGATATTTTGTCAGGCTTAAGGTTATTGGATTCAGAGACGCCCGATCCTATGATTGAAGGAGATTGGGATTCATACATGAAACTTAGTAAAAAAAATTGGTTAGAATGGAGTTATATGTGAAAACATTGTCAGAATATTGCCATGTGAAGCGTATTCCGCGTGGCTTAAGGATGAACAAAGCACCATCTTTCTATGCGGGTAATGATAATTTGTGACAAAATGGAATGCCATTTTGAGCAAATGCTCTTACGATTTAATGCTGCTTACAATTTCCTACATTAAAGAGGAGGTGTCTGAAATAAAAGAATGCATTTCTAAAGAAATGGAAATTATAGCTAGCTCATGCCCAGTGGAGACGTACGATGCACAATTTGTGGATTATCAGAAACAACTTGATGCTTTCAGTAATGAGATAAAAAAGGTCAAGTTGAGTAACTTTTACAGAGATGAGAGAGATTATTCACAGGGTTATGTTTACTCATGGATGCAGAAGGGGAAGAAGCATATTAATAGATCACTCTCTGGTTTCTCATCATCATGAGATTCTTCTGATGATGATAAACCATTAGATGAGGTGTCAGCTAAGCGAGTTACATTTAAATTTGGACCAGATTTTAGATCAGTTTCAGAGGGTGGGAATCAAAGGGTACCTCAAACAGATACAGGTCAGAAAACCTCACAGAAGGGGGTCTTACAACCGTTACAGGAGATATTAAAGGATAATAAGAATCAGGGGGATTGTGTTGGATCGGTTTTCAATATTTCATCCAAACAGCTTACTCCAGAAATGTGGTCAGTATTGAATAAAGGCCTGACATTTGTGCCATCTGAGAGACATGATCCATTTTTCACTAGAGTTAAATTACAAAAATTCTTCAGACGGATTAAGTTAAGAGAATTTTTTGGCACACCTTTGGGTGAGCCTGTACCTGGTAATCAATTGTATAGAGCCTCTAAGTGGATGCCTCCTACTACTCCTCATCCATTGGTTGTAGCATTCGAGTCCTTGGTGATGAAAGATTTGGACATTATAGAAGAAGATACAGAAAAGATTAAGTTTAATTTGAACGTAGCCAAACATCAGGCTATTAAAGAATTGAAGGCTGATTCCACACTAGTTATAGGAGCAGCAGACATGGGGGGTGCAGTGGTGGTGTTAGACACAGTATGGTATACTCAGGAGGCTTTGCAACAGCTAGCAGATACATCTACGTATGTTGAGTTAGAAAGTGACCCTACAGATGAGTTATCAGCTCAGGTTAAGGATCTGTTAGATACTGCATTACAAAGCAGTATAATTACACGCAAAGAGTTTAACTGGTTGTTTCAACCATGTCCTACTGTCCCATACTTTTATACGGTTCCAAAAATTCATAAATCATTAATACATCCGCCGGGTAGGCCTATTGTTTCTGGCATTGGTTCTGTGTTCGAACCTATAGCTAAGTATATTGATCGATTACTCCAGCCAGTAGTGACGCAGGTACAGTCCTATGTTAGAGATTCTATGGATTTTTTGGGATGTATGGAACAGGTACAAATAGATCTAGTACAGTGGCTAGTTACGGCAGACATATCTTCTCTCTACACATGTATTCCTCAATCACAAGCTTTGTTGATTGTACAAAAATTGTTGAAAGAGGTGGTATCGTCTGGCAGAAAGTTTAACCTGTTAATACAACTGGTCAAACTGGTTCTGACTTAGAGTTATTTCAGATTTAATAACATCTATTATAAACAAGTCAGAGGTATCCCAATGGGTTCTCCATTGGCTCCCACGGTCGCAGGACAACATTTTTATTTATTTATTTATTTATTAGATTTTATATACCGGGGTTCCTGTATGGGATACAGATCACCTCGGTTTACAGTAAACATTAACTTCGCTCATGGGCTGTACATAGAACAGTAGAGAACAAGAACAGTAGAAAACGTCGCTCATAGGCAGTACCAATACAGAAGATAACAGGAATTGGCACAAACTGGTACAATGAGTACATTAATTTTGCTCATGGGCTGTGCATAGAGCAATAGAAAACAAAACAGTAGAAAACTTCATTTGCAGGCGGAGTGGATAACAGAAAAAACAAGAATTGACAAAAGCTGGTACAACGGGTACAATTGGTGCAACTGTTAGGGAGGAATACAAGAATTGGTCCAGTTAGTATCTAGAAATGAGAGGAAATATAGCATGGGGCAGGTATTAGCGTCGGGGCAGGTACTAGAGTTGGATGTAAAGTACAGCAAGCAATGTGAGACCAGACTGGGCACAATATGAGATTCAATATATATACCCTTCCAAATTTTTTTAATACATTATGATTTGGAAGTGATATATAGATGATTTGGGGTTTTTTTGTGGAAGGGGGATGAAGCTTCTTTGTTGGATTTTCAAGCATAGATGAATCAATGTGACACTCACTTACAGTTCACATTTGTTTGAGACACCACCTCTGTCACATTTTTGGATATGAAGGTTATTAAGGGTGATACCAATATTGAAACTACAGTGTTTAGAAAGCCTACAGATAGGAATACACTGCTTCATGCTACGAGTTTTCATCCCAGAAAGCTTAAAGAAAACATACCTTGCAGGCAGTTTCTGAGATATAGAAGACTGTGTTCTTCTCTAAAAGAATATAGGGCTAAGGCCCAAGAACTCACTGAGATTTGTAGAACGTGGCTATAATAAGCGACTTATTAAGAAGATGTTTAAGCGTGGTCTTTATGCAAATCGAGACAACCTTTTGAGAGTTCAGCATAGAGAGAAAGTTTCAAGAATAGTCTGCACGCTTCCGTATTCATCTAAAATCACAGCTATTAAACACAGTATATTGAAACATTGGTCAGTAATATCATCTCTACCTGGTTTCATTGAGCAACCTAGTTTTGCCACTAAGAAGGGTAAAAATCTAAGAGAGAGATTAAAAAGAAGAGAGATTTCAAGAGTTGATATTCAGCTTTGTGGCCAGTTTCAATGTGGCCACTGTTCAGTTTGTTCCAATGTATTACAAATTCAACAGTATCAGTTTAAACCTCATGCGCGTCCATATGTACTATCAGGATACTTCACTTGTTCATCTGAAAGGGTTGTTTACGCCATTGTGTGCCCTAGCACACTGATATACATTGGACATACTAATAGAACCATAAGACAAAGAATAGTGGAACATAAGAGTTGTGTACGTACTAGAAAAGAGTCAGCTCCATTAGTAAGCCATTGGTTACAGAAATCACATAGAGTAGATGACATAAACTTTTTTGTTATTAAACAATGTCAGAATCCTGAGGGAGATACACAGTGCCTTTTAACTCAATGGGAGCAGCAATGTATTTTTGACTGGCAAACTCTGATGCCCTATGGTTTAAATGCAGAGATAGAGTGGATAGCTTTTTTTTGAAGGGATATATGGAAATTAGTTGTACATATAGTATTCTTTTCAGTTCAGATATAGTACGTGTTATGAACCCTCCTGTAGCGGGGCTACAGGAGGCTTCTTACCTCTTCCTGGAGGCCGCTCCAAGCCAGGGTCTCGCCTGCGAACTGTCCAGGATTTGCTCCAGGGCCTGGGAAGCCTCGATGTCCTTGGGTCCTGCCTGAGGCTGCTTGTGTTTGCATGGACTTCCTGATTTGAGCCACGCCCTTCCCTACGGGCTGGCCCACAGCACTTCTCCATAGTTATAGGGCCAGCTAGGTGTGGGCCTGCCAAATTCCTCCCAAGGAGTCGCCAGTCTGCAGCCCTATAAAAGGACTTCAACTTCCGTCTGTCTTTGCCTTGCATCGTCGTGACTTCCCTCTGGAGGCTCCTGCCTGCCAGAGCTTTGTAAGGTCTTCCATTCTTCGTGGAGCTCCTTGTCTCGCCTGCTTTTAAACTATGTCTTCGTGTCTTGATGTTTTGCCTGAGGTCCCTGACCGTGTCCTGATGTTCCGCCATGATCTTCCTCATCCTTTTGTGTCTGCCTGCCAGGATGTTTTTCCCTGTGTCTTCGTCATGAGCTCCGGGCCTTCTGACCTGTTGGGCCTAGGAGTGGCCAACAGGTGTGATCCGTCCCTGCGCCCTGAAGCGTCTGTTCCCGCCAGCCTTGAGGGAAGCTTCGGATGATACCGGCTTCATCATTGGAGTTCCTCCTTGCCTGGGTCTGCCCTGCGCTCGTCCCATTCTCAGTAGTGGGACAGGGTGGTCCGTGATGTGTACTCTGTGGCTTCAGTAGTAATTCACGGTTTAAGAGGAATATATATATATATTTGCATATATTTCTGCCACATCAGCATATGTTAAATAGATGCTGTTCTATTTGCTGCAAGCTATTTCTAGCATTCTCTCACTCGTCTTACTGTTGGTGCCCCTGCACAAGTTCTCTTTTGACTTATTCTTTGTTCTGCAGCCTGCATTTATGATAACTACTTTGCTGATCTCTAATATTTCAATATTCTATTCCCTTTCTATTCTGATCTCTCTGTAATCTTTTTGAACATTTCTTCCTGTAACACTTCCTATTAGGTTTTACCTAGAGTATGCTTGTGCTCTCTTACAAATGTTTCCTGGTAGTGTGGCCTTTGTGCTTATTCTGAGATTGATCTCCTTGTAGAAATTCACCCATTCTAACTGAGGCTTATGCTCACAGGGTTATGCAGATATTCTTATTCTTACCTATGACCAGAATGTGTCTTATGTTTTCTTTATGTTGTTTTTCCTTTTCTTCCTTGTCCATTACGATAGATTGCTTCTTAATACTTTCTCTGTACCTTTTAAGAATGATGTTCAACTGCTTTTCTAGGTTATCTTTCCTGGTTGGTATATTTGTGACATCTATATGCATAAGCACAGTGGATATTGGCCCACTCTATTGTTGCAACATAGTGCATCCATAGACCTTACACAGTATTGCACACTATAGCTATAGGCAATTCCTCTTACTTGTCAAATCTTTCCTCAATTATACCATGAAAGCTCAAATGGTAAATTCTTATTGGCCCAGTATTGTGACCTATCATGATGGCTCTTGGGGATACAGAACTCCAATTTGCATGTTAAATCGTATTATAAGATTGCAAGCTGTTGTTGAAATAATTACTAATGAAACTGCCAAAGCACTGAGAATATTAGCCACTCAGCAAAAGGGTTTCCGGAATGCTATTTACCAGAACCATCTAGTATTAGATTACATACTAGCTGCAGAAGGAGGATTATGTGGTAAATTTAACCTCAGTAACTGTTGTCTTCAAATAGACAACAAGGGTGAAGTAATTGAAGAAATCACCCACAACATGATGTCAATTGCACATGTACCTGTGCAAACCTGGAAAGGCCTTGATGTCAGTGATCCATTCGGATCTCTTGGCTCATGGTTCTCTAGCTTAAGTTCAGGATTCAAAATTCTAATTGGCTCCATGTGTACGATTGCCTTACTTGGACTTGTTGTCTGCCTCTGCTTGCCATGCCTTTGTATCTGCCTATGAAGATGCCGAGACCAAGTATCTGAAATGCTGGTAACACGGACCAGCACCCGGATCATGCTCAATCAAGCTGAAACCTTGAACCTGATGCTCCTGGATTCCAATGATGACACTAAACCATTCCCCACCACCCATAATAGCTATTTGTGAAAAATGAGCACATTGGTACGAAGAAGGGTAAAGTCTCTAGCCAGTAAGGATTAGCCTTAACTAGGCGGGACAACCTAAGACAGGCGATGTGCGACGCAGATAGGTGTGAAGGGTTCCTAGGAGTCACCCTTCAAAGGGGGGAATGTAAGAATAACCAGCACAAAACTACACAAAGTGGACTGATAGCCAGTCCACGTCAGCACACATTGACGTAAACTCTGGGAAAACGAAACTTAGACTGGACTTATTCTCTGAAAGTACCTGTAGGAGGGCACCTGTTCATAGTAACAGAGCATGCACACATGCTAAAATTGATTAATTGGCTATAAGATAATGGGTGGGCATTTGCAGACATCTGATGATTGGCTGAAAGAAACCCTTAAATTACTATACATACACGTCAGATCTCTGAGCAGGCTTAGAACTATATACCACTTGTTTTGTGTTACTTATGCTCCTGGAGGAACCACGCCTTCCTCCATAAATAAACCTTTCACTTTTATGACTCTTTAGAGCTGGTTTTTATTGGGTCTATTAGTCAGGGGCTTACCGCCTATTTACATTGACCAGCCCATTGGGTCCGCCCGTGAAGGTGGGCTGTGTAGGGTGCCCTGAGAGATAGTGCCAATGTCATCCTGCCTTATGTCTTGTCCTGTTTGGATCAAGTTCCTCATCATGCTTGTGATGCCGTCGCATCAGCCCAGTCTTGTCCGAGATGCCATCGCATCAGTCATAGTCCTGTCTACGTGTCAAGGCCTCCGTCCGCCCTCAACCTCAGGCCAGGCCTGCTGCTCCAATGCCGATAAAGCGGCAGGTCTGAAAGGGCTCGGAACAGTCAGAGGACCGTTCCCCTACCAACATTTCTGTTGTTGGCTCTGGGAGCTTGCAGACCTGGCAGAGGGTAAGACCATGTTCAGCCATGCGGGAGCATGCCGTCAACCCTTGGCCCAGCCCTGAAGACCTGGGCCCGGGCTGAGGCCCAAGGGCACACAAAACACCCCCATTTACAACAGTACGGCTGTAATTCGTAAAATGTGGAGATATTATATTAGTGTGGTGAGTAGGGTGTGTAAGTAATGGAAGTTCACATGTTTTGTGAGTAATATTAGGTCATGATTCTCGGGTATGAATGATTTCTTAATTGTGGGATACTTATGGATGTTAGATTGAATGGTTAATGATGTGTGGTTTTGTATGGGGGATGTGGTGGTGAATGTGAGTGGGTATTTGTAGATGTACTTGTGTAAGTAGATATTGTAGGCATAGTTGGTATGCATTGGTTGCATGTTTGGTATTATTGTGTGTTTGTGGAGTCATATGGAGTGTTTGTCAGTGGAGCACATGTCGTCAGTAAGCGAGCGGGGTTTTTCATTTATTTGTTTTTGTTGTTTTGGTTTGACATGATAACAGCGTATGATGACGTCATGACGTTGCTTCCCGTTGAGGGGGACATTGAAGCGTGTGGCTCACCGCGTTTGGGCGGTGGCCTTTCGCGAGTTGCTTAAAAAGCTTAGGGAGAAATGCTACTAACTACGGCAAACTTGTGGCACAGTTGGATGTTTTTGAACCGGTCAGAGGTGGATGGACTTGGAAACGATTGTCATTCGTAAGGCATATTATTTGGAAAATTATTGAAACAGTAAGCGATTGGTCCTGTGTAGGACCTAGGCATGGTTATTTGTTTTTCAAATATAATGAGGCAGGGTGTTTAGATTGTGTGTTTGGTATAATTTAGGTTTACACCTATTGTGAAGATATTTGCTGTGTCATGAGGAATATGGTTTTTAGAAGAAATGGGAGAACATTGATGACAGATTTGAAATCGGTGGACAGCCTGGGAAAAAGTTGAATAATAGATGGTCTGTGGTAAAAGTTTATTATATATTTATGGTGGTAAATGTGTCCTTGGCACTAGTTTTAGTTGTATCTAAAATTCAGGTTTGTTTTCTCAGTGGTTGCAGTCCCCCTGAGGAAACAGACAGATGTAAAACAGGGGCCGCTTGTTGGGGTCAGACCACAGTAAACAGTTGTTAACAGCAATGTGAAGAACAGTCATCTTAAAGAGAGGAGATCAATACAATGAAGTCAGCTGAATAATGATAAATTGAGGATATGCAACAGTGATGCACATCATTATATAATCATGTTTTAGTGAAGAATAAAGTAAAAATGGGTGAAAGCTGGGTATAGATTGTAAGTGGGTGCATCCACAGGGTATTTATGTGTATAACATTGTATTAAGACATGATAAATATTGTTGTATAGACCTTTGGGGTTATTTTGTATTCGATGGAATGCTTTTAGAGTGTGAATGAGTGAGTGTGTGGGTTTATATTTTAGGACACATTTCCTAAATTATTTTTTAAATTTGAGACAATAAAACTGTATGCTTTTCTCTTACAAATTGTGTGGTTATTTATATCCTCATCATTGTTATACTAGTTCTATGCACTTGCCTCAATTATATTACCGCTGGGGGTGGGGGGGGGGGGGGGGGGGGGGGGGGGGGGTGATGCGGGGGGGGGGGGGGGCAGGCCTGCCCTTAGTTTGTTGATTGGTTTGTGAGTATGACAGAGAGTTAGTATTAGAGCCTTACTAGTGAATACACTACAGTGCATTAATAAATTAAATTGTGATATAGAAAATACCAGTAACCAATAATTCCAATTCCATCATGCTACTGCAAGGAAAAGGAAGGGGAGAGAATGACAGCAGGAAGAAGAAAGGCAGGGGTAGAGGGTTGGGTATTTCTGCAGAGTCAGTCTAGCCTGCCAGAAGCACATGCATTGACAGTAGTAACAGTGAGAAAAAAAAAAAGAGTCCTTCTCCTAAGTTAAAAATAGATTTTTATAGCCACATAAAGCCAGAAGAGTAATATTCAAACCATAGAAAATTAAAATTGAGAGATCATGGGCAACCACAAGCTACTCTTCTCTCTCTTAATTTGGAGCAGACTCAAAAGGCAGCAGAGCCATTGAAAGCTGTTGAGAATAGGGAAGGAACAGCAGAAATTCAGCACACCAAACCAGCACTGTACTCCTCCATGATTACTGCTTCTTAAGTAATGGTGGTGGTATTATCAGAAACTAGGGATGTGCATTCATTTGCAACGAAATAGGAAATAAAGACAATATTTCCTATTTCATTGTGTTTCGGGGTGGCAGTGAAACGATAGGGAAACCCACAAAATTTCATGAGGTTTTGTTATCATTTTTTGGGGGGGAGAAAGAACACATAAAAAAAGCAAACCCCAAACCCACCCCAACCCTTCAAATTGAATTAATTGTAACCCCTTACCCTCCCGACCCCCCAGAACTTGCCCGACTTCCACCAAGACTGACCGAAAGTCCCTGGTGGTCCAGCGGGGTCCCAGGAGCGATCTCCCCCTCTAGGGCCATCAGCTGCCACTAATCAAAATGGCACAGATGGCCCTTTGCCCTTACCATGTGACAGGGGCTATCAGCGCCATTGGTCGGCCCCTGTCACATGGTAGGTGCAATGGATAGCCCGTGCCATTTTTTAAGATGGCGCCGGCCATCCATTGCTCCTACCATGTAACAAAGGCTGGCCAATGGCACCAATAGCCCCTGTCACATGGTAAGGGCAAAGGGCCATCGGCGCCATTTTGATTACTGGCAGCCGATGGCCCTAGAGTGGGAGATTGCTCCTGGGACCCCTGCTGGACCACCAGGGATTGGCAGCAAGTTTTGGGGGGTTGGGAGTGTGGGGGGTTGTAATTAATTAAATTTGAAGGTTTGGGGTGGGTTTTGGTTTTCATTTTGGGGGCAGCCGAAATATAATTGGCCCGAACCACGGGAAAATGAAATTTCCTGCGGCAGGCCAATAACGAAGGCCGAACCAAAAGGTTCAGCCAAATCACATCTCTATCAGAAACAGATGCAGAGGAAGAATCATGCTTTGGATTGCTTCAATCACAGGATTTTGAATAGAATTTGAGGCCTCTAGTAAGTAGCATCTTAGCCTTCAGTGAGGAGGTGGAGGAAGCAGATGATTCTAATAGGGCTAAATGTAAACAACCTCCAGGAGAAACAGGCAGTTCAGGTAAAGAGCATGAGTGATACTTGTGGTCTTTTCCTGCCCTCAACCTCAGTTCCAGAAATAGTACCTTCCAAGGATCCAGAGAGGAATCAAAATATCAGAAGACATCCATAGTGTGGAGGCACTTTAATGTGAAGGAGGATATGAGTTTTGTTCAATGCACTCACTGAGTAAAGCAATTAATCAAGAGAAGGTACTGAGGTATCTTTTAAATGCTGGTATGCAGCATCATCAACAGAAACACCATCCATTAGCATTGGCATCAGGGGAGGGCTTCTGTGGTATCCTGGGGACCTTCTCTGCCACTCAAATCAGAAATGGCAGCAAGAACACCAGCAAAACATTAGAAAAAAGGAAGACTTATTCCCAAGCTGTCCTGATGGCCACTTCCACCAATTAGGTGATAGAAACGTAGTCCCCAACCATGCATCAGCAGCAAAAAGCTACTATAGAGCAGATGGAGTGGTGTTCTGTAGCAGACAGCATTAAAAATATTGATGAGTTGCAATTGGAAAATGACTGCTTGGTTACCCAGCCCCTGCAGATAATGGAGAACCTGGTCTTTAAGCATCTGCTGCACCTCTTAGCCTCCAATTGCAAAATGCCTTCCAGGTCTACATTCAGTAGGCAGCTTAGTCCCACCTTGTACAATCAGTGTTGTAGTTGCATGCAGGTGCAATTGGCCAAGGCAGAGGGGAATAACATGCATTTTATCAGAGAAATCTGGATCAGCACAAATGCTACACATGCCTACCTTTTCCTGATGGCACACTAGTGAGAGCTGGCTGGGGTGGGGTAGTAAGAAGCTCTAGTGGAGACCTACCAGCATAATGCCAGTGGGATGTGCTGCATATTCATGTGATGGATACCACCCATACCTCATGCAGTAGCCTAATAGCAATAAGAAATAAACTGGAGGCCTGGCAGTAGAGCAGAGGGGCAATAGTGTTCTTGCAGGTATTTTTGTGACAGGCGCAAATATAATAAGGGCAGTGGAAGATAGGGGCTATCCTGAGATCCATTGCTTTTCATACTTCCTGCTCTTGGTAGTATGGGATGCTCTAGAGCTGGAGTCTAAGGAATATAGCATTCCAGTCCAGATGGTCCTGATAGAGAGGTGCAGGAAAATAGCAGGACATGTTTACCATAGCATGAAAGGTGGGAAGCTTCTCCATAAGAAACAGGAAGAAGTTGGGATGTCTCATAAGCAGCTGATTCAAGATGTTGGCACCCACTGGAGTAGCAGACACTCGTTCATGACCTGTTTCTGGAAATGGAGATAGATGTGGATCACCCTTTGGAGTATCTTAATTGGTAGTGAGAAAGCAGCTGATACAAGTTCTGAAGTCCTTGAAGGATGCTATGGAGGATCTAAGCTTTATAAACACCACCCTGGGTGAGGATATCCACATAATAGATATTCTTGAGGAAAAGTTAGATGATGTCCATGAGCAGGAGAGACAGAAAACAGAGGTGTTTCAGTTTGTGGGTTCCTTTCAGCACCAGATACAAGACAGACTGAAAACACTGACAGAAAATAAAAGTTATATTATTGCTGTAGTTTGTGACCCACCAGTCTCAGCATCTCACTTATATGAAAGAGTTACTAGTGGATAGGGTGTGAGAACAGAAACATCAGAGGCAGAGGCAGTGGCACAGTGAATATGCAGTGCAGGAAATAGTGACCACCTCAGAGAGTTGTGGAGAACAAGCAGTACCCAGTCAGCTAACAGTTCCTGCATCACCTCTGTATTCCACAGCCACATAGCCCCAAAAGAACAGTCTCTCCTAATGCAGGCCATAGCTAGTACAGTTGGCAGTAGAGACTCTCTTACCACGCAGCAAAGGAGAACCCAGCAAAATTTTCCAGGACAAAGCAACAGATCCATTGGCATATTGGGCATACATGTCTGTGGTCTCACCAGGCCTGGCCAGTATGGGTCAGCATTATCTTTCCTGCCCACTAATTAGTGTGCCCAGCGAACATGTATTCTCAATGGCATGAGACATTGTGAGCCTTCATCATTCACAGCCGGTGCCAGACTTTTGCAAAAAAATGGTCTAAAAATCAGTTTTCCTTTGCTGGGTTCTCCAGAATTTCCATGAAAACAGCAGAGGGATGGAAAAATCCTTCAGTGTCTTATTGCAATTCTCTCTTGATGTCATATCTCTGATGCTGTAGCTTGGGGTTCTTGCTGTATTTTGCCTTGGTGCTATATCCTGATGCTACCCCTTGTAGGTTTTACTATCTACTCTGCCTTGATGTTCTGTGCTGTTTGTGATGCCCTGCTCTCCATCTCTTGAGGGTTTTAATAATACCCCCATGCTGTTTACAATACCACACACACACTGCCTTGCTGCCATACTCCTGAGGCTATACCTTGAGAGTTGTATTACCATTCTGTCTCTTTGTCTCTCACGCTACACTGCCGTCTATTCTTCAAATCTGTAGATACTGTTTGTTCCAAAGACATATTTTTGTATGTAATATTTATTTATTTATTCAAATACTTATATTCTGCCCATAGCCAACCAGCTATGCTGGGTGGATTTCAATAACACATACAAAAAAACATGATTACAAGCAATATCACAACAATAAAACAATCACATCCATAAAATTCATATGCGTCAGAAGGCTTAAATATTCATTGCACACATCTGTTCTTGTCACCTCAGTCTAAAATATGACCACATGCCTCCTGATTCAGGAATACTTTAAGTTGTTATAAAATAGGGCAAGATTTGAAATGGATCAAAGATCCATTGGTAAGATATTTCAAAGTGCCTGGCCTATAACAAAGAAGGCTCTTTGCCTAGTCTCATATAAAAGAGACTGATAAACTGAGAATACTACAAGAAAATGGCTAACAGAATGCAGAACATAATGATTAAATAGATTAGACAGCTATTAAGGGGCATTCATCCTCATTGATTATAAACCAAAACAAGGATTTTACATTTTATTCTTTGTGTTTATTGGTAACCAATGCAGTTGTTATAGCTCCCAAGATATTCCCCTTAAAATAATTCTGGCAGCTGAGTTTTGTAACATTTATACAGCCTTTGAGCAGGACTTAGGGAGTCCCACATATAGTGAATTACAATAACCAAGAGATGTTAACAGAAAGGTTTGAACTGTAGTTTGGAAATCATTACAGCATCAGGATGTATTTAAGATGTCATAACATATTTAATTTATAAAACCCCAGAATTTAGTAAAGTTCAATCTGTCGTTTAAAAGAGAGACAAGAATCAAACTGAAAATCTAAATTTTTAGCAGAGTCCACCAGCAATATTGAAACTCCATCAACTGATAGACTAGAACAAATTAAAATAACTAGAATGCAAATTGCCTCTGTCTTGGATAATTCTAAAATTAGGTTATTACTACACATATAGTTGTTTATGTCAGTTAAACATTTAGCCAAGTCCATCATATGAGGCTAATTACTCTTGAATGTCATCTACATACATTTTGAAATAGATATCATATGATTCTAAAATTGAACATAAAGGATATAAATAGATGTTAAATAAACTAGAGGAAAACACCACATTTTGAGGGACATCTAACTATCTAGTAAACCAGTCAGAATATGTTTTCTTTATTTTAACCTGCTCTTCCATATTGGATGAGTACGACTCAAGCCAACGAATAGCATCTCCTCCTAGACCTATTCCAGACAGCTTTTTGAATAGGATGGCATGGCTAATTGTTCAAAGGCAGAAGAGTTGTCTAGGAAAAGTACCAGCACTGATTCCCGCAATACAAATCTAAAACTGAGACCAGTAACATCCCAGGACTATGACTAATGTGAAATCCACACTGATGACAATGCAGAACACTATTATCCCCTAAAAACTCACTAAACTGAGTGAAGGCAGTTTTCTCAAGAAGCTTTTCTAGAGTGAAAAAAACTGGAGATTGGCCGGTAGCTTGATAGACAGGTTACTGATAAATTAACTCTTTTCATGAAAAGGTTTATAATAGCCTTTTTCAATTCTCATGGAGCAGTGCTTTCTGAAAGGGATACATTAATCAATATAGAAACATACTTCATGAATAGAACAGAAAAAGGACATAGATCTAAAGAACAGACAGATATTTTTTTTAATTCCAATTAGACTAGGGATGTGCCTTTGTTTAAAATGAATGGGTAAAACATGACAAATAAGCCCAAATTTGTTTCATTCACAACCTCCTGAATTGGAGGGGGTTCCACAAATGAAAACATTTCACCTCATTTGTTTACCTGTCCCATTCAAGTCTACAGCCCATTGAAATCTATGGCTTTGTCTAAGTAAAAGAACAGTTAACTTAGCTACCAACTATTGCATTTGGTGGTCAGTGGGATGGGCCCACGGACCACTGTTCTTACCTCCAGACCTGTGCCCTTCTCAAATGCCTCTGATGCCAGTGCTGTCCCCCAGATGGCCACATGGCTGACCGCCACATCTGAGATGCCGACACCAACTCTAGGCTGTGCTAGGCATACATGTGCCCAACTTCCTGTGATTTAAAGGGCCTGCAGCAGGAACTTCCCTGCAGAACCTGCTCATGACATCAGGACTTCCCTCCTACTTAAGGCTCTCTCTCCTTGCACTCTCTACATAGGAAATAGGTCATCTCTTCAGAGAAGTGCATTGCCTTAGTGGTTTCCGGACTTCATTTCCTGATTCCTGATGTATTCCTGAGTTCCTATGTTCCTGTGTCTTGGTCCTGGTACCGTTGGTGGTCATCTTGAGTTCTCATCTTCTAGGTCAGCCTTCCTCATCTGTCTTTAGTGTCCCTCATTGCTCCTGTAGTCTCTCGTCATTCTCTACATTCCTTGTCCTCTTAGATTTGACTTCTGGCTTGAATTTGGATTGGACTTTGCCACTGCTTCACCTCTGCCTGCCTATGAACACTGCCTATTTACCATTGTTTACCAAACTCTGCCTGGCTTGACCTCTGCCTGAACCTTGACCCTGAGAGAACTCTGCTAGCCTTGACCACAGCCTGAACTGATTCTAGGGGTGTGCATTCGGTCCCTACGTATTGGCAATCCGCAACGGATGTGCCAATATTCGTTGTATTCGTGGGGAAGAGAAACGTATCGCGATTCCCCACGGATACAATGAATTTTCGCCAAATTATTCGGCCGCCAATTTAAACAACCCCCCACCCTCCTGATCCCCCCCAAGACTTACCAAAACTCCATGGTGGCCAGCGGGGGGTCCGGGAACCATCCCCTGCACTCTCACACCCTTGGTACCAGTTCAAAATGGCGCCGATAGCCTTTGACCTGCTATGTCACAGGGGCTACAGGTGCCATTGGTCAGCCCCTGTCACATGGCCATCGGTGCCATATTGTGCTCCTGCCATGTGACAGGGGCTGACCAATGGAGTCGGTAGCCCCTGTGACAGTGAGGGCAAAAGCTAGTGCCGGCGCCATTTTGTATACTGGCAGCCGCTAGCATTTGCCCTCACTATGTCACCGACCGTCAGCCCCTGTGACATACAGATCGATACAGTAAGGCCGCGTTACAAAGAGTGCGGCAGTGCCGGGCGCACCCTCGTTTTCCCCACGCACTGTTCTGATCACATACCGCTTGATACTCTATTTAAATTGTTTGCAAATGCAAGCCACGTCTGCGAAGCGTTAGGCGAAGCGTTAGGCCCGCGCAACCCATTTTACTGTATAGGCGCTTAATACAACGCCTATACAGTATCCTGGGTGCGCTGGTACCTGTCATTTCAAATGACATTTGAAATGACAGGCACCAGGAAGTGGATCCCAACTTTAACCCATGAAAACCTAAAAACCGAAAATCCCCTCCTCCCGAAGCGGCTCGACATGTGGCAACTTACCTTTTGTTGCTTTTCAGCCCCTTTCCTTCTCTGCCGCCCTCCGGAGGAGGCAGCCGGCAGCGAAAGCGGCTCGCAGCGGTCCCCCCCCCCCCCCCACGCAGGTCCCGGTTCTCCTGGCTTGGCAACAGCTAGGGCTCCATCGGCCCATCGATTTGGGCGCTCCAGCCTAACCGGATAGATAGAGCGCCGACGCCATTTTGAATATTGGCAATACGGCCTGAGTGCAGGAGGTCGCTCCTGGACCCCCGCTGGACTTTTGGCAAGTCTTGTTGGGGTCAGGAGGCCCCCCCCCCAAGCTGGCCGAAAGTCCCTGGCGGTCCAGCGAGGGTCCGGGAGCGATCTCCTGCACGCGTGACATCGGGTGACAAGAACCAAAATGGCACCGGCGCTACCTTTGCCTTGTCATATTGTAAGGGCAAAGAGCCACCGGCGCCATTTCTATTAACGCAGCCGTGGCCCGAGAGCGGGAGATCGTGCCGGGATCCCCCCACCGGACCCCAGGTAATTTAAAACATTTTGGGGGGTTCGGGAGTGTGGGGGATTTGTTTTAAAGGGTCGGGGTGGGGTTTAGGGTTGTTTTGGTGTGCCGGTTTTCCCGCCCTCCTACGATTTTTTGACGATAAATCGGGGGAATTGCTATTGTATCGCGGAGCGGCCTTGGAGGGAACCTTTCTTCGCCCTTCCCCCAACTTCCCCTACCTAACCCACCCCCCCCGGCCCTATCTAAACCCCCCCTTACCTTTGTCGCGCGTCGGCCAGCTGCCCCGCTCCGTGGTCCGGTCCCGGGGGCTGTTCCGGAGGCAACGGCCACACCCACAGAACGCCCCCGGGCCGAAACCACGCCCACATTGCCGCCCCCCGAAACACCGCGCCCCGCCCCCTAAACGCCGCGTCATCCCGCCATGCCCCCGACACGCCCCCGACAGGAAGCCCAGAGACTATGCGCGTCCCGGGGCTCTGCGCGCGCCGGCGGCCTATGCAAAATAGGCGCGCCAGCATGCGAGGGCCCTGCGAGCTTAAATCCGGAAGGATTTACACGCGCAGGGGTTTTAAAATCCACCCCTAAGCTTTTATAACACCAAGTGTTTAAGATTTTTCAGATAGCTCTCTTCCTGAGGCTAAAAAAAGTGTATGAATCAAGCCCATAGAATTGATTTTAGCTTTCAAGACTTTTTGACATATAACAGCTTTGTTGATCATGAAAAGCCAAAAATGATTTCAACTACAATCCTTTGGAGAACAAAATGGAACAAGTTCATAGAAATACCTTTAAAATATACATTTTCTTGAAATCCAGAAAATAAATGTATTTATTAAACTAGGGCTTCCCATACCTGTCCTGGGGACCCCTCTCCAACCATATGGATTTTCAGGATATCCACCATAAATATGCTGGCCTTTTCTCCTCACTGTCCTGTCCAGAGATTTTGGACAGCACCCGTGTATGCCACCTTGCCCATTCACAACCACTGGGTTCAGCTGCATCATAGTCATGGCCTATCTTCTCTCGTATAAAAATGAAAAGTTTGCGATCCTTCAATTTAAACTGTATGGGGCAGATTTTAAATACGTGAGCGAGCGCGTACTTTTGTTCGCGCAGCAGGCGCGAACAAAAGTACGCTGGATTTTATAAGATACGCGCATAGCTGCGCGTATCTTAAAAAATTCAGGGTCGGCACGCGCAAGGGGGTGCACATTTGTGCAACCTGCGCACGCCGAGCCCAGCACGAGCTGCATGTTCCCTCCGAGGCCGCGCCGATTTCGGAGCGGCCTCGGAGGGAACTTTTCTCCGCCCTCCCCCCACGTTCCCCTCCCTTCCCCTACCTAACCCACCCCCCTGGCCCTATCTAAACCCCCCCCTTACCTTTGTCGGCAAAGTTACGTCTGCTGAAAGCAGACGTAACTTTGCATGCGTCGCCGGCAGCCCCGCTCCGTCCTCCGGTCCCGGGGGCTGGTCCGTAGGCCTCGACCACGCCCCTGGGCTGGCGCCACACTCCGAGGCCCGCCCCCGAAACACCGGGGCACGCCCCCGAAACGCCGCATCATTTCGGGAACGCCCCATCGTTTCGGGAATGCCCCGGACACGCCCCCTTCCGCCCCTTTTCAAAAGCCCCGGACTTACGCTCGTCCCGGGGCTTTATGCGCGCCGGCGGCCTATGCAAAGTAGGCGCGCTGGCGCGCAGGCCTTTTAAAATCTGCCCCTATGGGTTTTTTTCTTCTCACTCACTGGTCCTTCCTGTTAGAGAAGGATTACAGCTCTATGGGCCCTACTCTACCACCTCATATTACTCCACAAACTTTTTATCAAGCATTCCCATAGGTGAGAAAGCAACATTGAAGCACTTGTAATGTACCAGCAGGCAAGGTCAGAGAGAGGACTGACATATTAATGTGAATCTTGACTGCTGGTCCTTTCAGTCTTGTACATCATTTAATATCTCCGAAAGGGTAAATATTGTTATATTTGTATGGTATTAGACATTATTATTGTCATTACTTACTGTATAAGCATGTTATATGCCTTTTAACTATAAACTACTCATCTTGGTGATCTTAAAAATGAGGTGTCCAGCTCTCCCACACCTCTCACAGCTGCCTCTGAAATAGTGCTGAGGAACATCCATTCTGCTGGGGAGAAGGTTATCAAACTTGCAATCCTCTCTGCCCTCATCCTGCTCTGCTTCAGCTTCACTTGGCATTGGAGGTCTTGCATACTCTGATTATTGTGGAAGAGTATATTGAGTCAGTGACATATCTTCTCCCATGTCAGATCTTTCCTGTATGAGCTCACTCTAATGGACTCCTTCCCATACAGGATATTCTGGACCTTCATCACTTCCTTCAGCAAAATGTCTACCTCCCTTGGCTGGAAGTAAGGCTTCCTAAGCAGGGCTCCTCTCCTTCCAAACATGATGCAATTAGGAAGGCAAGCACGGTGAACCTAGAAGATGTGTTAGGCCTGATTGATAAACTGAAGAATAATAAATCACATGGACCGGATATTATACACCCAAGGGTTCTGAAGGAACTAAAAAATGAAATTTCAGACCTATTAGTAAAAATGTGTAATCTATCATTAAAATCATCCATTGTACCTGAAGACTGGAGGATAGCTAATGTAATCCCAATACTTAATAAAAGGGCTCCAGGGGTGATCCGGGAAACTACAGATCGGTTAGCCTGAGTTCAGTACCAGGAAAAATAGTGGAAATTGTTCTAAGCATCAAAATCACAGAACATATAGAAAGACATGGTTTAATGGAACAAAGTCAGCATGGCTTTACCCAGGGCAAGTCTTGCCTCACAAATTTGCTTCACTTTTTTGAAGGGTTAATAAATATGTGGATAAAGGTGAACCGGTAGATGTAGTGCACTTGGATTTTCAGAAGGCGTTTGACAAAGTTCCTCATGAGAGGCTTCTAGGAAAAGTAAAAAGTCATGGTATAGGTGGCTAAAAGACAGGAAACAGAGAGTAGGATTAAATGGACAATTTTCTCAGTGGAAAGGAGTGGGGCAGTGGAGTGCCTCAGGGATCTGTATTGGGACCCTTACTTTTCAATATATTTATAAATGATCTGGAAAGAAATACGACGAATGAGGTAATCAAATTTGCAGATGATACAAAATTATTTAGAGTAGTTAAATCACAAGCAGATTGTGATAAATTACAGGAAGACCTTGTGAGACTGGAAAATTGGGCATCGAAATGGCAGATGAAATTTAATGTGGATAAGTGCAAGGGTATGCATATAGGGAAAAATAACCCATGTTATAGTTACACAATGTTAGGTTCCATATTAAGTGCTACCACCAAGAAAGAGATCTAGGCGTCATAGTGGATAACACATTGAAATTGTCGGTTCAGTGTGCTGCAGCAGTCAAAAAAGGAAACAGAATGTTAGGAATTATTAGAAAGGGAATGGTGAATAAAACAGAAATGTCATAATGCCTCTGTATCGCTCCATGGTGAGACCCCACCTTGAATACTGTGTACAATTCTGTTCACCGCATCTCAAAAAAGATATAATTGCGATGGAGAAGGTACAGAGAAAGGCGACCAAAATGGTAAGGGGAATAGAAGAGCTCCCCTATGAGGAAAGACTAAAGAGGTTAGAACTTTTCAGCTTGGAGAAGAGATGGCTGAGGGGGGATATGATAGAGGTGTTTAAAATCATGAGAGGTCTAGAATGGATAGATATGAATCGGTTATTTAGTCTTTCAGATAATAGAAAGACTTGGGGGCACTCCATGAAGTTAGCATGTGGCACATTTAAAACTAATTGGAGAAAGTTCTTCTGCACTCAACGCACAATTAAACTCTGGAATTTGTTGCCAGAGGATGTGGTTAGTGCAGTTATTATAGCTGTGTTTAAAAAAGGATTGGATAAGTTCTTGGAGGAGAAGTCCATTACCTGCTATTAATTAAGTAGACTTAGAAATTAGCCACTGCTATTACTAGCAATGGTAACATGGAATAGACTTAGTTTTTGGGTACTTGCCACGTTCTTATGGTCTGGATTGGCCACTGTTGGAAACAGGATGCTGGGCTTGATAGACCCTTGGTCTGACCCAGTATGTCATGTTCTTATGTTCTTATGTTCTTAGGTCTTTTATAACTGAATGCATATCTACAAGGAATGTATTTACACAAAGGGGGTAGTGTTTGTGTACCTATAATTTACATGTGAAAACTTTAAAATTGATTTCAAAAGTTCATGATTAAGTTATATTTGTGTATATTTGCTGAATATACAATATGTGCATTCAGTCATTGAAAGGTCACGGCACATACTTATGTAGGGATGTAAATCGTGTGCCTGATCATCTTAACGATCGGGTTCGGCTGCAGGGAGAAATAAATCTGATCGGTGGAGATGTGAATGGGAACTGATTCCGATTCACATCGTTAATTTTTTTTTAGTGAGGCTCGACCCTTTAAAATTGACCCCTTACCTTCCCCTACCCTCCAGAACCCCCCAAAACTTTTTACGAGTACCTGGTGGTCCAGTGGGGGCACAGAGACCGATATCCCGCTCTCGGGCCATCTGCGCCATTTTGGCTGCCACTCAAAAATGGCGCCGATGGCCCAATAAAAAAGAAAAACCCACCCAACCCTTTAAAAATGACCCCTTAGCTTCCCCCACCCTCCAAATCCCCCCAAAACATTTTAAAATTACCTGGTGGTCCAGTGGTGGTCCTGGGAGCGATCTCCCATTCTCGGGCCATCGGCTGCCACTCATAAAGATGGTGCCGATGGCCCTTTGCCCTTACCATGTGACAGGGTATCCATGCCATTGGCCGGACCCTGTCACATGGTAGGAGCACTGGCTGGCCGGCCAATTTGACTCAGACTGTAGTCTACAGCTCAAAAAAACTGGTGGGCCCCAAATACCACATTTTTTTTCATATTGAGACAAAAGCCACACAGAATTTTTATCTGCAAACTTTTCATCAGTTTTCAGAGGAAACGTACACACGTACTATAGCTCTAGAATATAACATGGGTACTGGCACCTGCTTTTGCTGCAGGTAGATTTTTCTGGAAAAATATGCACTTTCAGATAGCCAATGAACATGGGTAAAACACTTTTTACCTGTTCAAATTGCTTTGAAAATTATCCTCTAGTTGCTCATTACTCATCCAATTTGCTCGTAAACAAATTCCTAACAGCCTCTGCCTAAGCTTTTATTTGCACATTTTTTTTATTCACAATATCTATGTGCCTTGGCCTCCTTTCTGGTCTCAAATTGGGAAAACCGAGCCGCATGTTTCATTATTGCCAAAATGTTCTTGCTCTGTGTTGTCTCTAAATCTATTAATTCTCTGTTTGCTGAACACTTAAAATAAACTTGCCTAAAACACTTCAGACTGATGACATGCAGGTTCATCACTGCATAAATGCATGCCAAATACACAGCTATTAGCTAGGCAGGCAACTCCTAATTATGCATTCATTCACAGTACACTTGTATATGTTACAGATTGTAATGTAGGTTTAAAAATGTTCAGCAGGTGAATATCTAACAGAGCATCAAGAGGTGCAATTTAGAGGATGCAAATAAATTTGCTGTGAATCCCTGCACCCTGATTTATGGAAAAAGTATTAACATAAGTATAGTATATAGTTATGATAACATTACAGCTAAACTGAAAGACAGCTGCTACCACCCATCTGCATTGTGTGCTTATGGAAATGGTTAGTAATGTATTTGTCAATAAATGGGCACATTTTGTGTGATATTTCAGGAACTGCTTGCACACTGAAACTTGACAATCATAAAACTTGATTTATGTTCTCTGCAGTTTTTTTTAAGGTTTTATTAATTTTACTATATTCTGTAGTTCTGCAAAATTGGAATGAAACCAACAAATTTGCACAGGAGTAAATCTTTGCAGTCAGCCCAAATATTTTTTTTTTTTTTCAGCATGAAAATAAATGCCGCGGGTCAAGTATTTCCATCTTGGTGACAATAAAACTTCTGTCACAATATGCATTTCATAAAGTTGGCTGTAAAGTGCTTTCCGGAAACTCATTTAAAGTTATTTGAAAAAAAGAATGTATTCCTGTAAATTATTAGCAGCATTATAGTGATGATATTAACTAATACTAAAAGGTTCTGACCTCTTTTTTCAAAATACAAGCAAAACAGTGTTTGTTTTTCAATGACTTCATATTTGTGATCCATTGTTCTGTAATATATGTTTGAGACTTTTTCCATTTCTTTTTGCTTGAAAAGGTTATTCTTCAATAATGCTATCTAAAAGTGCCCTCTACTGATAGGACAGAGCATCCTCTGCTTCTTTAAGAATTTAACAAATTCCAGTTCCTTTGTACATTATTAGAACTATACAATCTTGCAGGATAGCTCAGTACAGTGCATGTATGCCAGTCAAATATTAAAGGACATGTATATATATATTTTTCATGCTGGCCGTCAGTCAGATTGACAGGATAATTTGTCCTGTCTAATAATGTAATGAGATTAAAGAATTATGCATATTTTAGCTTTTCATATACTGCATTCACATTTCTTGCACATTTGCCCACCTATTAGATATTATTATGAATCCTAATAATCAAGTATGATTTCCACTTATGATTGCAGAAGCATTTGTCAAAACATCTCCAGTTTAACAGCAAAAAGTATTGAATTTGTTCATTATCTGTTCACCAAAAATGAATATCATATTTATGTTGAAGGTTACCAAGTCATTATATTGTATTTATATATATATATATATAGAGAGAGAGAGAGAGAGAGAAAGAGAGAGAGAGAGAGGCTATTAATCATTGATAATCTCTTATAAATAGAGGAATAGGCAAGATGTCAAAATTCTCAGATGTTCAAATAAGGCCTGTAGTGAAATCATAGAATAATGATATCTTTTTGAAACTCTATGGATTCTTACATTTGGGATTTATCATTCCACAATATTCTTACCAAAAAATTGTTGGCAATTACAGCCTAGCACTGGATAACACTGATGTCAGTAACTTGTGTTGGGTGACTCTATCAGGCTGCTGTACTTTAGAAACAATCTCAGGATTGTATTAAAATCCCCAGCACCCAAGCAATTCATTCCAGTATACAACCAGTGTATGGTATGATTGACAATATGATGCTTTGTGTAGAATCAATGGAGTAAGAGAATAAAGAGTAAGGCAGTGCTGTCACGATTGGGTCTAGTCAAGTGTTTTCATCTTAGACCATCTCCACTGTGAAAGAAAGCCTCAATAGGTATAAATAAAGTAGGATAGAAATTCATGTCCACGTGTGTTATCCCATTATTGCACTCAAGATTTAAATTACAATATTCCATCTTATTTCTGTGCAAATGGGGGTTTTAATGGCTGATTAGGAAATGAAAATGAGAAAGTACTTTACAGCACTTAGCTAAATGGACTGAAATTGAGTGGAAAAAAACAATCAATCTTATTTGTGGTCAGTATAGAAATGTGCATCAAAATTATTCCATCTCATTGTTTACAATTTATTTCTGTCGATTGCATTTGTATTTCTTATGGATATTTATTTCTGCATTTAATCAATCCAGTAAATAAGTAACTCTTAAAACAATAGTTTGCCTCTGACAGAAACAGGGTGCCAAATGTTCTTTTTTTAATCCAGCTTCTTTAATTTTATTGGTCAGTGTTATTGTAGTGCAAGTCCACAACACGTATTTCCAGTACACTAATGTGACAACATTACAAAAGAAACCCCAATATGAAAAAACAGAACTGAGTCAGCAAAAGATAAATTATTTTTCATTACATGTCAGTGTGTTATGTTTGGTGCTTAACTATACTCCCTCATTCTCTATACCTGAGCAGCTATGTATGCCATATCTAAAACATATCTGAGCTGTTGTGTAACTATGATAACATATTCTTAGGGCATTACCGAGGTGACGATGCTGGGATCCTATTCGAACCCTCGAAAAAGGAGACTCTCTAATAAATCCATGTTTTGGAGCTTATGCCCCCAATTAGAAAACTGTGCAATAGGGAAGCTGACAGCCGGGCAGAATGCCAGGAGGCTAAACAGTTAATACTACTCAAGTGACTGCAAAATCCATAAAGTGGAGTTCACCAGTCTCCTTTTCATAAAGTCTTGGAGCAAAGTGTGTTAGAGGGGAAAGATGCTTTGGGGAAACTCTGGGGCAGATGTAACAAGATGCACTCGGTACAGCATACTATTTAACTCACAGTTGCAAACTTTAGTTTTGATGCAGAAAAGAGTTTTGTGCACAAAACAATATGCACATAACAATGTTTGTATAGGTAACTCACCTCTCTTGCAAATCCCATGAACATCACTGCGTATATACTCTTCAAACATTACACCCACCTGGCTTAAATCAAGAAATTGTGTGGACTGTCTTCCTGTGAACCTCTTCCTCCACCCACTTTCTTCCCCCTCCCCCCCTTCCCCCCCCCTGTGTTATGTTTTTGTAAGGATGTGAACCCTGGGCCGAGATGAGAGATGTCTCCGCCCACAGGGAAGAACCCTGTGAGCCTCACCATCGGTAGGCGTGGTCTTAGCGGTGTAGGACACAACTGTATGATAGAGACTGTATTATGAAGGAAGGAAAAGCAGAGCCCGCAGAGATGCAAATAAGTACAGGTCTGAGCAGTGGGGTATACCCAGGGTGATACCACTGATGTGAAGATCTGGTAGTGGCCCGCAGAGCGGAGTACGCCGAGGATGACTGTACTGAAGATGATGATGATGATGAAATAGTCTGAGGTGTAGGAACCCGGAAGTGGATCTTGTAGCTGGTACTGCAATACCCTGCAGCACCGGGTATACTGGAACAACTTCTACTGAAGAGGAACAGTATTGGCCCGAGGCACGGGGACACCGCAGAGAAGCTTCAGTAAAGCTAGTATCGTTGAAGTCTGTAGTAAGGTACTCACAAATAGTAGTTCCAGGAGAGTGGCCCGAGAAGCGGGTCAGGTAGTAGTCCTCCGAGGAGCAGATAGCCAGGAATGTGGAAGGGCCCCTGAGGAGCGGGTACCAGAGCGTCCACATGCCAAGACAGGAATCTGGAACTGGAAATCCAAGAATGGAGCAGATTCAGCAAAGAGGGAACTCGTTGAAGCAAAGGGCCGGTCAGCTTAAGTTCAGCAGCGAGTTGACGTCATCCGGAGGGGACGTCCCTATGGTTCTCGCCATGACATGTGATTCCAGAGACAAGATGGTGGTCGGCAGTGCCCACGCCATCCCGGGGACACCGGGGAGGTTGGCATTGGTTGGCAGAGGCCGCCATTCTTCCTAGGATTGACGGTGCAGGGAAAAAGGAGGTGAACATGAGTGGTCGCAGCCATCTGCGACCGACAGGCGCAACACCCTGATATAACTCTGTTATCAATATTTATCTTATGGATACTTAGAATGTTTACAGCCTTCAGGTTTTCCTTAATGTGATCACGGTCGGTGCTAGCTTTTATGCTGCCCTGTGGGACCAATTATTATGCTGCCTCCCCCCCCCCCCCCCCCCCCCCAAATTCATTCAGTTTCAGTCCCAGGCTTGTTAAATAAATCCCAGCTCCCTCTATCAATTTATATTTATAAAAAATGACACCTACCCAACCATGGAACTCATAATCAAGGGAACAGTATTACATACCATAGGGAAACCTTACAGCCTTGCACACATACAACCACCCCTCACTCCCACTCCCTTTGCAGCCATACAAAATGTAATTATGCACTTCTTATAACAAATTTTACATGAAAAAGAACATTAAAAAGTACAGTCTTCTGAGTCAAAATATCATTCACAACATGTATATTATATTTACATGCACTCCTGTGGTCCAAATAGAAAACACTGCAAAAAAATGACTTGGAACTCTTATGGAATTTGTAATATCACCTCAGAAAGCCATGAATAAACATAATTACCATTACAGTATAGTAAACCTCTCATACCAAAACAATCCTAACTGACAGCACTCAAACAGTTATCTATGAAAAGGCAACGCTGCAAATATTACACTAGGCCCTAGAACATCAATGCACCTCCTGTCAGGAAAATAGAACAAGCAAGGTTGCTATAGATCCCTACAAAGAAACTACATGCTAGCAAAATAGCTCATCTTGGTCACTTATGCAGAATACAGACAGACCAGAAAGTCTATATAGAAACGTGCTGAGAAGAACTGAACTGGAACCCACAACAAGCCAGTAGAGCAGCAATGGAAAAACAGGAACATTACCATTCTTCATAAAACATTAAATAATAACATCAAGAAATATAAAAACATAATAATAGTAAAATCATATACATAAAAAGAATAAATATTTCAAACCAGTTAATGAATGCAATATCCAAAATTTCCCAAACACCAATAAAATATTTCAAAAAACCCAAGAATTAAAAACATTCTAATATTTCCCTAAAAAAACAATAAAATATTTAAAAACAGCAAAACCAGCAACTTACATACAATAATTAAATCTAATAAGGATTAAAAAATACCCTGTTCTCCATTCCTGGGATATTTGGATTTCCAGTCACCTAGAGTTTGCTGTGGATTTTGGGGAGGTAGAGCTGCTCAAACTTTATCTTCTCTCTTTGACACACACACACAATAACACATTGATTCTCTCATATACATACCTATGCTCTCACACATACTTCCTCTCTCTCATATACACAGGCTCTATCTCCCTTATAACACATAATGGGTGTGTGTGCATGTGTGTGAGAGCAATATTTGTGAAACAAATGCTCTCACAGGCAGACATACACATACTCACAGGCCTTCATACAGAAACACACAGGCTCTCTCACTGATATACAGACATACATGCACACACAGGCTCTCACATAGACACACAGATACAAACACCTACAGACCTCACACACACACACACACACACATGCACACAGGTTCTCCCAGACACACACACACACCCACACACACACAAGTACATATGCTCTCACACAGACACAAACAAGCTCTCACACAGACAAACACATTTATACATGCTGTCACATAGCCATACACATACAAGCTTTCATACAGACACACACATGCATACAGGCTGTCACACACATAGACAAGCTTAGAAATAGACACACACAGGCTCGCACACAGATTTACACACATACATAAGCTCTCACACAGACACACATATACACAGCCTTCTGTTCTCTTCGGGCCTGGTGGGCTGAGCTCCATCATGACCCTGTGGACTCCTCTTTTTTTCAGGCCCTGGTGGGATGAGCTCCATCATGGCCTCATGGGCCTCCTGTTCTCTTTGGGACACAGTGAGATGAGCCCCACCATCACCCGCCAACCTTCCTGTTCTGGGTGGGGGGGTGTTTGAGCTGAAGTTGTGCATGCCTGCAGGAAAAGTTGTACATGCTGCAGATTACAGGGAACACAGCAGTGACACAGTTTTCCTTATTTTCGACCACTGGCTGCCCGCGACCTCTCATCCTCTTCAACTGGCTCTGATTGCGGCCTTGCGGCCTCTCCTGTTGCCACCACCCTCCCATTCTATGCATACACAGTCATGATGGGTCTGAATGTGATGTACATAATTTACTGTTTTAAGCCCTGATTTAGACCCTTACACTCTATATCCACATCTGCTCCTTCTCCGATTGGACCTGTCTTGTCATGTGACCTTTTGGTGCCATTTCTCAAGTTATTTATTCTGACTGCTCTAAGCTATTAATTAGAGTGATGCTCTATTGCACCTCTCCTGTATGAACAAATCTTTATGCTGATCAGGGTAAACTGCCATTTTCTTTGCTGATTTAAGATCCAGTTTTGTATATTTTTGATTGCACATTTTTGATTATGACTTATGTATTGTTTATTCAGATGTAAGTCCTCCCTGATGCAGCATTTTGTGAAACATGGTGTCCATGCCAGGGGACCATACTCAATCTCATCTTGTAAACAGTGATGCATTAAGAATAAAGATCTTTGAAATGTTTCTGGAAGGAACATCCTTGAAACATTGCCTGGACTTATACAATACAAATTGTTTGGGGAAACACCTCTCTCCCTTGTTGTAATTACCCCCCAATGCAAGGAGTCATGCTGGCTGAACTCCTAGTGTGAGGTGGTGCAAATTTTCTAGGGATAGTATTAGTCTTTTAGCCAAAGCTGCAGTTCTGGTGCCAAAAACGGAAGTTGGCATTTTATGTACAGAAATCTTTTCTGCGTGGAAACCATTTTTATACCCATAAATCAGGAATCCAAGAGATTCCTTCTCCCACCAAAGTTACATTTTGTGCTCAGCCTATGGACAAGGCTGAGCAATCATTTTAACTCGAGTTTATGTGCTGCTCCAGTGTATCAGCAGACCATTTGATAACTACATCATGAGTTACATTTTTTTTTTTTTTTATGGTTTGGGTCAACAGAACCGTGCACTGAATTTCAGCACGCAGTTTTACTGCACTCCATTTTACATCAGGCTCTTTGATAGTAAAAGGTGAATCTTAAAAGTCCTGTATGCACCAAAACCAGGAGATACGCGCACAAGTAGGGCTGGTGTGCACCGAGCAGATTTTAAAAGCCGTCCATGGACCCGCATATCTTCCGCTGGGCGCACAAGGAAAAAGACTGCAAAAAGGGGCGGGAAGTGGGCTTGGTCTAAGCAAAGAGTGGGCATATCAGGGGAAGGCCAAGAGATGTGCACGTAGATATTTATGCACACAGGCGCATGCTGGGGTCCCATGCCGCATAACTTTACTGCTACTATGGGTGGTGTGTCCAAGTAATACAACAAAACAAAAAAAAAAAACTATGCTACTCAGCAGCATTTTAAGGGTTGGGACTAAGAGGGGAGAACTGAGGCTATTAAATTAGTGGGGTTTTCAAGTCGTATCCCTAAACTGAGCAAACTGAGAATGAACTGGGAAAATAGAAAATAGCATTGGCACATGTCCCTTATAAAATTTCCCCACATACGCGTAGATGCAGCATTTGCGCATACATGTGTGCCTCCATTTCTCATATACACACGTCCAGTCTATTTTATAACATGGGTGCATATACACGCATATGTTATAAAATGAATGCCTCTCTGGATGCAAGACAGCAAAGTGTGCACACACATGCACTCGCACGCCAATGTTAAAGTTGCCATCTTTGTCTGTATTTTATTTAGGGAAGCTGGATTTGAGAGTTTTGTTTATTTTATTAGGCTTAGCTTTCCCAAATTAATGAGGTACGGGAAACTATTGGTTAGTGTTCCACAATAGCTAATTGACAGCAGTAGACCCAAGCCTTCATTCAGCAATTCCAAATTCTAATTGTGTAAAATCCTTGTTTTGATTTTTGTATTTGTTTTTTATTAATTTGTAAATAAAACAACAGAAAAAATATCCATTTCAATTCACAACAAAACACAAAAAGCAATCTAAAACAAATCTGATGCAATCAGTTTTACCTCCTAATAAAATAATAAACAATTCAAAATAGAATTCTACCCAGGCCCACAATTGGAGGGAGGAAGGGCTAAATAAGGAAAAGAAAAGAATAAAGAAATCAAAATAGACAACCATCAAATATGTTGAAACATATCTTAATGTATTCTCAGACACCACCATTGTTGCGTCAGAAGTGGACCCTTGGGCCGAGATGGGATTGACGCAGCCCGTAGGTAAGGACTTACGGGTCCCCACCATCAGCAAGTGAAGTGGTCTGAAGATAGAGGCCACTGGTGCTTCACCTATACCAGCCCTCATTCCCCTTGGGTTGAGCCCTTGAGTGCTAGGGCTGGCAGGACTTAGGTGGGCCTCGAGGTTAGTTAGAGGAGAAGTGATTCAGCCCAGAGACAGCAGCCAGTAGATGGCGTAGTCCTAACCTGGACTGGATTCGGTACTGGAACTCTGGTGCCAAAGGAACAACGAGTAACTGGAGGCACTCAAGCAAAGAAAGGTCTAAGCCTTGTAAGTCCACGTCCAGAGGATAGGCATCACCGACTGGCTAGGATCACAGCCAGCGGCAAATGGAAATCGTTCAAGGCAATGGTCAGGGCATGAAGAAGGCAGGCGTAGTCAATCAAGGCAATGGTCAGGGCATGGAGGAGGCAGGCATAGTCAATCAAGGCAATGGTCAGGGCATGGAGAAGGCAGGCGTAGTCAATCAAGGCAATGGTCAGGGCATGGAGAAGGCAGGCGTAGTCAGACGTAGCAGAGGTTAGGACAGGGAGAAGTAGAAGAGTAGTCAGGCATAGCAGAGGTCCGGGGCTGGAGAGAAGCTGAAAGGTAGTCAGGCATAGCGGAGGTCTGGTGCTGGAGAGAAGCTGAAGAATAGTCTGGTGTAGCAGAGGTCTGGAGCTGGAGAGAAGCTGAAGAGCAGTCAGGTGTAGCGGTGGTCGAATCCAAAGAGTCAGTCCAACACATAGACGAAACAGGAACAAGGAAGACAGGAAACGGGAACCACAGGAATCAGGAACACAACAAACAGACGATTTTAGGATCGGCAATGAGTAATCAGAGTACGAGGAGACCTGTTGCAAAGGCAACGCTATGGAGCGAGACCTGAGCTTTTATTCGCTGAAGAGTCTGACGTCACCATCCGGATCCACAGCCAGGTTACCACCGCAGGCCGTTTAAAAGAACTAATGATGCGTGCGAGCGTGCCTAGGAAGGGGCGTGACGCCAATGGCGGCGTCTCTCCGCAGGCCACACGGAGAGGCCCAACGAACAGGGACATCTTGGCTGGCAACACTGGGTAGCGAGGCAGGGCCGGAGGCTCTGGAGGGAACCCGAGGTCAGAACTGGTGGCCCACCGCCGCCAGTGAAGAGGAGCCAGGAGCTGGAGTCTGTCTGAAAAGGTGAGAGGGCTGTGTTGCAAGGCTGCCGCAGGTGGCACGCGTAACAACCATTCCCATTAACTCCACCCACAGGCAAATTCAAGCATCACCCATAGGGGTTTCCCTTGCAGAAATAAACTTAATTGATCAGGGCCCAGAAGGATAACTGACATACATTCAGAAGGAAATTTAAAAAATAGAGATGACCCAAAAGAAACAGAATAGGGTACAATTCAAGAAACCACTTACATAAAGCCAGTGGCTGGTGAAAAACTGGGAAGCATATTGTGTTCACATAAAAAAATTTTGACCCCTGCTGAAAAATAACTTCAAAATACAGTCTCTGACCATGTCTGACACAATAGTTGCAATAAGGGTGGCTCTTACAACAGTCTCTTCCAATGATTCCAAAATTTGTGTTAAATTCAAGCTCTCAGGAGAGGTCTGTACATCTATGCCTCCCTTCCTCTTGCACTTAACTCATTGATCAGGAATATAACAGGCCTTACTAACCAGATGAATTTTCTGCAAGCCAATTTTCAAGATATTCATAAAATTCATAAAAACTGGAGAGATCAGCTTATTCCAAAGAAAGTTCAGGAAACTTATGTTCTGATACCAACTGTGTTTTACATCTTCCCCTTTTTGATTCCTTGAATTCATTTTATTTTTAATCAATACAGGTTTTACCTGTTTTAGTTCATTAATCTTGTTGGAATAGGCACCTTTTGTACCATTATGAGTAGATTCCAGTTGTTGATGCATGATAGGATGTCTTTAGCAGTCTCAGGTGGTAAAAGATTAACACTAATGCAAATGAGATTAATAAAACTCCCACAGTCTCATCTAGAGCAAGGCCTCTCAATAATATTAGAGTCCACTTAATAAAGCTGTCTGTAAATCACAACAATTACCATTTGTAACTGTGGCTCAGCTGTTTTCATATGAAACCAGATATTCATTCAGCATTGACATGTTTCTGTAGGTAAAGTTTTATTTCATTTACTCTAGTGCAGCCTATAATTCACTACTATTACTACTAATCATTTATATAGTGCTACCAGATGTATGCAGTGTTATACCTGCTTTATGATGAAGCTAAAATTTTGTCAAAACACTTTAATTGCAAAGTGGATCCAGTATTTGCTCAATTTAAGTTAGCTCAAAATCTGCTTATATGTGAAAATCTTAAAAATCCATTTCTCTAACCCTATATTAAGTGGCCTATGTACTAACCGGCATTAAACTCAGTGATTTAATGAGTATAGTACGCTAAGCTTTAAAGGAGACTTTTCAAAGCAATTTACTTTAGTAAAAAGCTTTTTACCTGCATTAATCAGCTGTCTGGAAATTGCACTCCATCAAGGCAGGCAAATGTTTCTGCATTGTTCCACAACACATGGAGGGGAGAGCGCATGTTGTCAGGTCCTGGAGGAAAAGTACATTTTCAAATGTTCATAAAATTCTACCTCATAGAAAAGGCAGGTGCAAATGATCACGAGTACCTTGTGACACACAGCAAGTACCAAAAATTGGTGCAAAGCCCATGGGTGAAAGATACATGTACTCTTTGCCCCGGTGGAGACAATCTGAAAATGGTCCTGTATACACACCTTTGACAATACTCTTCAACTGTTAAATTGGCTTTAAATGTGCATGCAATCATAAATAATGCTACAGTTATCAGAGTACTGTCAAATGTGCCTGGGCAGAGCAATTTTCAAAAGCCATTTACCTGAATAAAATGACTTTTTGAAAATTATCTGCCCTGTATGCAGGTAAAAGTATGTATGTTGTTCCACAATATGTGCAATTTTTCTCACACTAAGTGAAAACATTCCTAGGATTGGGGGTTAAGGTGGGAACTCACCAACATAGTGAAGAATCCTGCTTCAGAAAATGCTTCTGTAGACAAGTGTGTGCTGGTGATATGGTTATGTAAGCCAGAAGCTAAAGATATTGTTCTTGCTCCGACTAGCAAAGGTGAATTAAATTGCAAAGCTAGAGAACTACTGTTCCCTCTCTGTTTGAAGTAAAAATTGCCAGGGAAGAACAGTAAAGACAAATGGTGACTGTGAATTACTTGCAATACCTTTTGTTGGCTGAGACAGAGAGGTACCAGTGCAAATTATTTCCTTTGAAGCCTACAGAAGTCCTTCTCACCTATGCAAATATTAAATTACTCCCTCTCTCCACTACAAAGGGGTGGTGCTATGGCTGGAAACCAGTGGTATTATCCCTGGACTGCAATGACACCAAGTGGACCTGACCACAATTGCGAGGGTTAAATGGATGTTTCCCCAGAAGGAAAATTTTGAGTTGAACGGACCTATGGCAGTTCTTGGGATCAGAACTTGGAGTGTGTAATCCCAGCCTGGAGCCAATGAGGTGCAGGGGCTCGATTGCTAATTAACTTTTAAAATTAGATATATAAGAAAGGTTGTCTTTTGTTTAAAGCCAGACAGGCAGAGCAAGGAAAAGCAGAAGGTCGTAGCAATGAGATGAGGGTCCTAATCCAGCCACAAGGCTGCTACCACAAAGGAAAGAGCAGTTGCAGATAGATGGAAGCATTTCTTATAGCCATAGTCTATAGAATAATAATTCTATAGCAGTCCCAAGAAAGCAGTGGTTTGTTATTTTGTAGTAAGGGAAAAGAGTGTGAGTTTTAAGTATTTCCTGATCTTTTGTTTGCTGTTCCTGGTTCCTGTTCCTTTGTCTACCTTGCTCCTTGTATAGGATTGACTTCAAGGACTTCACCTCTGCTACACCTGACCACGTCTGCCTTTTCCAAGCCTGACCTCTGCTACGCCCAACCATGCCTGCCTTCTCCAAGCCTGACCTCTGCTTCGCCTGACCACGCCTGCCTTCTCCGTGCCTTGACCATTGCTTCGCCTGACCACACCTGCCTTCTCCATTCCCTGACCATTGCTACGGGTAACCTTGCTATAGATTATTTCTTGTCCAGAATTCTATATTACTCACAACTTCCACTGGCCGCCAGTCTCCATCTGAGCTCAACAGTGATGCCGCTGCTTCTGTCCTCTGTACGTGGACTTTCAAGGCTTTGGCCTTTCTTTACTCAAGCACCTCCTATCACTCTTGGTTCCTTAGTGTTTGGGTTCTAGTTCCGTAACCCGTCTTGGGTAGACTTACGCCACCTGCTGGCCGCCAGTCTCCATCTGAGCTCAACAGTGATGCCGCTGCTTCTGTCCTCTGTACGTGGACTTTCAAGGCTTTGGCCTTTCTTTACTCAAGCACCTCCTATCACTCTTGGTTCCTTAGTGTTTGGGTTCTAGTTCCGTAACCCGTCTTGGGTAGACTTACGCCACCTGCTGAACCATCTAGTCTCATACCTCGAAGCCCGCCTAAGTCCTGCCGGCCCCGACATCCAAAGGCTCAACCCGAGGGGATCGAGGGCTGGTATAGGTGAAGCTCCAGTGGCCTCTAGCTTCAGCCCACTCCACCTGCTGATGGTAGGGACCCTTGGGCCCTTGCCATGGGTAGCGTCAACCCCACCTCAGCCCAAGAATCCACCTCCAACGCAACAGATTGCAAAGGCCATGGATTCAGTGGAGCCATGTGTCTCCCAAGTTATCACCAACTTGGTTTCCAAGGTACAGGAGCAGCAGCAGTTCTTGGAAGCACTGGCTGCTTCTATCGGGCATCTCCATAATTGCTTCAATACTTTGAACAAACAGTCACTTCCGTCCCTTCCACAGCCACCAACACCATTGCCACTGGCCTTGTTGGCACTTCCGGTGCCCCCACATTTCAACAGTGACTCTAAACTTTGCAGAGGGTTTATAAACCAGTGGTACATGCAATTTGCTCTGCAATCCTCCAACTTCCAGGATGATCTAACCAAAGTCATGTTTATCCTGTCTCATCTTGAAGGGAAGGCTCTGGCCTGGGCTTCTCCCCTGTGGGAACACTCAGATTCCCTGCTGAGGGAATTGGTTCAATTTGTAACTGTCTTCAAGCGAAGCTTTGATGATCCTGGGCAGCACGATGTGGCAAGCACGAATTTGCTCCATCTTCGTCAAGGACAACGAAGCATCTTCGATTATACTATAGAGTTCCGGACTTTGTCTACCGAACTCACTTAGCAAGTGGATTGCCTATGAGCTATTTATCTTAATGGTCTCTCCTTGCAGCTAAAAGATGAGTTGGCTGCTCGAGAGCTCCCCTCCTCCTTGGAGGACCTTATTGATTTGATGGGCCGAATTGATCACCGTCTTCAAGAGCGACACCGGGAGAGTTGTATGACTAAAAGACTCCTGCATGTCCGCTCCCACTCACCACCTGTTACTAACACTACATCCAGTGACACTAGAGTGGTCAAGGCGGAGGAACCCATGCAGTTGGATAGAGAACGGCTAACACCGGAAGAGTGCCTCCAGTGAAGGCAAACCGGCCTGTGTCTATATTGTAGGGCTCCAGGGCATCATCTGCAGCAATGCCTCATTCGTCAAGGAAACTCCAGAGCCCAGGTTCAGTAGGGGTCCTGATCCTGGGTGCAACTTCTATGGCCCCTCAACTCTCTGTTCCAGTCATGTTAATTTGGGACTCCCGGTCCTTCCCAGTCCTCGCGCTAGGTGGATTCGGAGCTGGGGAGAATTTTATCCTCAAGGACCTTGTGCAACTCCTGCGTATTAAGACCCACTCATTAATTCCTACCCTGTGCATTGCTTCAATATATGGAGAGCCGCTTCCCGGCTGTATTTCCCTGATCATGGAGCCCATTCAGCTACGCACAGGGGCTTTACACCTCGAGGAACTTGAACTCTTAGTACTGGATAAATCTATCCATCCCATAGTGCTTGGACTTCCCTGGCTCCAGAAACACTCTCCTCAATTTAATTGGACATCTCTATAGTTGGTAGAGTGGGGTCCAGCTTGTCACCAATCTTGCCTCCAGAAGGTGACTCCAACTACAACAATTCCTTTGGTTATCACCTCTTCAGGCATACCGGCTCCCTATGCTGCCTATGAGGATATATTTTCCAAATAGAAGGCTGACCTTCTCCTGCCTCTTCGATGCTTTGACTGCCCTATTGATCTCCTACCTGGAACCATGCCTCCTCGCAGATGCACTTACCCTTTGTCTCTACCAGAGACAAAGGCTATGACTGAATACATTCAGGAAAATCTGGAAAAAGAGTTTATCTGTCCTACTACATCACCTGCCGGAGCGAGGTTCTTTTTTGTGACTAAAAAAGATGGGTCACTCAGACCATACATTGACTACCGTGGTGTAAACTACATCACTCGCAAGGATAAATACCCCTTATCACTGATCTCCGAACTCTTCAATCGTCTCCAAGGTGCGATCATTTTTATTAAGCTGGATTTACATGGACGTATAACCTGGTGCGCATCCGTTCCAATGATATCTGGAAGACTGCCTTCAATACTAGAGACAGTCACTATGAATACCTAGTGATGCCGTTCGGCCTTTCCAATGCACCTGCTGTATTCCAGTGAATGATGAATTAAATTTTTAGAGATCTACTGTACACTAAAGTCGTGGTCTACCTGGACGATATCCTCATTTTTTCAAAAGATCTTGACACCCACCGGGCTGACGTATGCACGGTATTACAACACCTTCGAGAAAACCAGTTGTTTACAAAGCTGGACACGTGTTTGTTCAAAAAATCTAGTCTACCATTCCTTGGTTACATAATCTCCCCACAGGGTTTCTCCATGGATCCGGATAAATTGAGGGAAATCCGGAATTGGCCACTGCTTGTGGGACTCAAAGTACTTCAATGTTTTCTATGGTTCCTTACCTATTACCATCATTTTATCCTTCACTATTCGATGCTGGCCGGTCCCATGACAGCCTTGACTAGGAAAGGCCAGAATACTGGAAACTGGCCACCTGAAGCCATAGCAGCATTTAATTGACTCAAAGAAGCCTTCCAAAAAGGACCTTGTCTTCATCACCCAGATCTGACCCATACGTTCCAAGTCAAGGTGGACGCCTCTGCCATCGGGGCTGGGGCTGTCCTAAGCCAGTGGACCACTTCTGGTACTGTAGTCCCATGCTCCTTTTATTCACAGAAGTTTTCTCCAGCAGAACGACACTATAACATCGGGGACCGTGAACTTCTTGCTATAAAGTTGGCTCTAGAAGAATGGCATCCCTTGCTTGAGGGTGCACAACATAAATTCATGGTGTTCATGGACCACAAAACCTTAGAGCATTTATGCCAAGCACAATGTCTTAATGCCCACCAGGGTTGGTGGGCCCTTTTCTTTTCTTGGTTCGACTTTGAGCTCCGTTACTGCTCTACAGAAAAAAAACCTTCGAGCAGATGTCTTATCCTGATCCTTCGAACCAGAGGACATTCCTGATGAACCAACCCATATCATTAACCCAGCTTGTGTCTCTTTGTCTGCTATGCATACAGACCCTACGGGGAAAACCGTGGTACCTCGACGACTCCGAGAACAACTGCTCCACTGGGCGCACGATTCCAAGATTGCTGGCCACCCGGGACCAGCACTAACTGTGGCACTGCTCCAGCGGTTCTTCTGGCGGCCTACCTTGAGCTCCGACGCAAAGACATATGTCGAATCCTGTATCATTTGTACACAACAGAAACCCCCGGTCGGGCGACCGTGGGGACTTCTCAAACAGCTACCAGCACCCGAAGAACTGTGGACACATTTGTCAACGGATTTTATCGTGGACCTGCCTCCTTCTAGGGGCAATTCCATAATATGGGTCACCATAGACCGTTTCTCGAAAATGGCTCTTTTTGTGCCGCTTCCGGGCCTACCATCTGCACCTGAGCTGGTGCTATTATTTTTCCACCATATATTCAGATTACATGGCTTACCGGTGGATATAGTCTCCAATCGAGGCCCTCAATTCATCGCCAGGTACTGGCACTCACTTTGCAGAAATTCGGTATCAACATCAGCCTCACGACAGCTTATCATCCCCAGGCCAATGGGCAAGCTGAGCGGATGAACTGCTCTTTGAAAGCATTTTCAAAGAGCAGTTCTCTCATAACTCTCACATTGCCACAGCCACTGGAACATCTCATTTTGCCATCGTTTATGGGAAACAACCTCAACCACCCTTGCCCATGTCACTCCCTGTGCTGACCCCTGTGGCACAGGCTACCGCGGATGCCCTTAAGACAATATGGGAACAGATGAATCTCCACCTACGTCAGATCGCCTCCCGGGCCAAGAAGACTGCTGACAGTCGCCGCTGTACAGCTCCTGAATTCCTTCCCAGCCAGAACAGTGATGCCACTGCCTCTATCCTCTGGACATGGACTTTAATTGCTTTGGCCTTTCTTTTCTCAAGCACCTCCTGTCACTCTTGGTTCCCTGGTGCTTGGGTTCCAGTTCCGTAACCCATCTAGGATAGACTTACGCCACTTGCTGGCTTCTGTCTCTGGGCTGAACCATCTAGTCTCATATTTCGAGGCCTGCCTAAGTCCTGCTGGCCCCGGCACCCAAAGGCTCAACCCAAAGGCTCAACCCAAAGTTCCGTAACCCGTCTTGGGTAGACTTACGCCACCTGCTGGCTGCTGTTTCTGGGCTGAACCATCTAGTCTCATACCTCGAAGCCCGCCTAAGTCCTGCCGGCCCCGACATCCAAAGGCTCAACCCAAAGGGAACGTGGGATGGTATAGGTGAAGCTCCAGTGGCCTCTAGCTTCAGTCCACTCCACCTGCTGATGGTGGGGACCTGTGGGCCCTTGCCATGGGTAGCATCAACCCCACCTCAGCCCAAGAATCCACCTCCTGCGCAACAGGTGCATTTTATATACTATGTGTGCATTGTACAGATGATATAAAATGCATGCGCATGTGGGCTCATGCCCACATATGTGAATATGGGTGTGCACATGCTTATTTTAAAGTTATCGTCTTAGCAAGAGACTGTGCCAGTCCTTTCAAAATTATGCCTTCAGGCTTCAAAACCGAGGCAACATTAGCCCATCATCTCTCCCCCTTCCCCATAGACTTACATAATTGTCCCTGATGGTCTAGTGAGGCATCAGGGCATCCTCTTCTGCCCTGGACCCAGTGACTGCCATTTTGAAAAACGATGCCAGACATCCTTTTTCCCTATCATGTGACCAGGTCTACCCAATGGCACTGTTAGACCTTGTCACATGATGGGGCAAAAAGCTGGTGGTTGCAGGCAGGGCCTGGGACCATGATTTATTTTAAATAGATATTACTTTTTCTGGAGAAATGGCCACCTCTAGGGATGGTAGGGTGGGGAGGGACAGGGGTCTATGGAGCCCCCTGCATTGCGCTGTTTGTTGTGGGGTACTGGTGAGCACTATTTGCAAATAGTATGCACTGTTTGGAAATATTGCACATAAAAAATGCACTTTGAAGAAATTCCCATTCTCTGCCTGGGATAGCTCAGACACAATGAATACAAGCACACATTCAAAGTGTCCTAGAGATTATAGTTTCTTGTCTGACACTCTTTTAATGCTGCTTCCTCAAAGGAACTGTAGTGTCAGATTGAAGTATTATACAGATTGTTCAACATTTCTGAAAAAGTGGGCTGACTTTGCAAATTACAAAGCCATAATGCATGATTTTGCACAGTTTTAAGGCTGAAAAGAATTATGGGCCGGATTTTAATACCTATGCGCGGGCATACATTTGTGCGCACTACCTGGCATGCACAAATGTATGCCTGATTTTATAACATGCATATGCAGCCGCGCGCATGTTATAAAATCTGGGGTTGGCGCGCGCAAGGGGGTGCACAATAGTGCAATTTAGGCGAGTTAGAACTCCAGCTTAATTGGAACTAGCCTCCCTTGGGCTACAGAACCATGATCTTCTGTTTACAATTACCCGGGGACTGTTCCCTTATTTTATATTCCCTTCAGACTTACTCTAGTCCAGTCATTACAGTGACAGTCCTCTGCTGGGGGTCATGCACCAGGGCTCCCTCTGGAACCCTTCAATCACGGGCCGTAAACCGGGACACCTCTCCCCTGGGATTGTGAACATCAGCCAAAAGTTTTATATGAGTCAGGGACACTTTTGCTTTATTTTCATCAGTGTGACCATTGTTTAAGGTACAGCAGTTGCCATCTGTTAACTTTTTGTTTGAAATTATACTTGTGCTTCCTTGATAAATGTAGAATAATTGAAGTGCTTAGCTATGTGTTGGCATCTCTCTTCTCTTGCTTCCTTTTCCTTTTCTATGAGTTTCCCTCTCCCCTTAGGTTCTTGCCCTTTAGGTACTTACACACTTGGGGCAGGCCTAAGTCCTGGACAAAGACACTCAGGTCAAACCTAGGGCAGGATTAGAACTGTCTGGGAATCTGGCAGGTTGTTGTTATGGTTTTGAGGTGTTTGAGTGGATTCTTGGGTACTGTGGGGATGGCAACGCCCACAGGGAGGAGCCCCGTGAGGAGCCACAGTACTAGGCTAAACTCGAGATGCACAAACACAGAGTTTTGTCTTTTATTATACAGCTGATGTATACCACCAGAGGTGGCAGTAGTGAGGTGATCCAGAGGTAGCAGTCCAGGGACCATCGGCAGAGGGAAACTGCTCACCGAGATGGTATAGGGAGATACAGGTATAGGTTCCCAGTGCAGCAGAGCTGTAGATGAGACAGACTGAGAAATTAGATTACTCACTAGTTGGTAGCTGTATGGTTGAAGATTCCAGCAGGCAGAAGTAGTTGAATACAGGCACTGAACCAGGGAGAGCAGGCCCTCGAGGAGCGAGTACCTGATCCCAGATAGGCACCTGAAAGAGAGCAAAGGGCCCCCGAGGAGCGAGAACCCAAGATTAGTGAAATACCTCGAAGGGCAGAGAGAGCTTCCAGCAGCAGCAAGGAAGCAGCAGAGTAGCTCAGACCGGAGGCTTTCCATCCATTCACGATCCTCATCTCGATCCTTGCTAACTTGCAGGTCGATACAGTTATGCCGCATTAGAAAGAGTGCGGCAGTGCAGGGCGCACCCTCATTCCCCGCACGCACAGTTCTCTTCACATATCGCTCGATACTCTATTCAAATTGCTTGCAAATGCAAGCCGCGTCTGCGAAGCGTTAGGCCCGCGCAACCCATTTTACTGTATAGGCGCTTAATACAGCGCCTATACAGTATCCTGGGTGTGCTGGTACCTGTCATTTTAAATGTCATTTCAACTGACATTTGAAATGACAGGTACCAGGAAGTGAATGGTTTCCCCCCTCCCGAAGCAAGGCGGGAGGGGGGAAACCATCAAAACTAAAACAACCAAAACTAAAACAAAAGTTGTTATATATATATATATATATATATATATATATATATATATATATATATAAATACCTAGATGTCACTTTACGAATCCCCCATCTCCACACGTGTTTATCCAGGTGGCGGCAGGAGGCGGCGGGCGGGTGGGCACCCGTTCATCCAGGCGGCGGGAGGCGGCGGGCGCGCTTTTATCCAGGCGGCGGCGGGAGGTGGCGGGTGGGTGGGCGCGCGTTTATCCAGGCGGTAGCGGGAGGTGGCGGGTGGGTGGGCGCGCGTTAATCCAGGAGGCGGCGGGTGGGTGGGCGTGCGTTCATCCAGGCGGAGAGAGCCGGCGGCGAAAGCGGCCTCCAGCAGCCCCCGCCGGCAGTGAATGAATGCACGCCTGTTTACGCCCATGCAATTTCGGCGCTCAAGGCTTGACGTCACGACACTTGACGTCACGGCATGTGACTGCCTTGAGCGCCGAAATTGCACGGTCGTAAACAGGCGTGCATTCATTTACTGCCGGCGGGGGCTGCTGGAGGCCGCTTTCACCGCCGGCTCCTTCCGCCTGGATGAACGGACACCACCCGCCCGCCGCCGCCTGGATAAACGTGCGCCCACCCACCTCCTGCCGCCGCCTGGATAAACGCGCGCCCACCCGCCCGCCGCCTCCCGCCGCCGCCTGGATGAACGGGCGCCCACCCGCCCGCCGGCTCCCGCCACCGCCTCGATGACCGCACATCCGCCCGCCCGTGTGGAGATGGGGGATTCGGAAAGTGACATCTAGGTATTTATATATATATATATATATATATATATATATATATATATATATAACAACTTTAGCATTTTTTGAGAACTGTAATTTTTTTTGTATGCCGCTGTCAGCTCCCATACGGACCATGCGGGATGAAATAATTTTTTTAAGCAAATAACTAATGCAATCGGAGTTCCGTGCAGCATCGTTCATGCAAAAAGAAGGGCTGAATGCAGTTTGAAAGCGGGTTAGTAGTTATGGAGGTCGTCCATGGTGCAGGAATAACACTAGGTAGAGGGTAGGCGGTAAACTAACAGGTTAAGGACGCGGCAAAATAGCGGGTTACAAAGGAGATAATTGGAGTGCGCATCACAGTATCGGAGGGAATAGCTAATTCCTTCATTAAATAGCTAATTCGCTCATTTACATATGATATACATGCTGGGTGCGGAAAGGGTTATGCGTTGGTTTCAAGAAGCGCTAAGGACGCGTGAAACTGGAGACTGTATCGCAGGATCGCTTTACGCGTCCCAATTGTGCGCCCACAGCGAGTTGCAGACGGGGAATCTCCAACCGCACTTTACAGTATCGACCTGACAATTAGCTAGCAAACAAGGGCAGGATAAATACCTGGATGTCGTGACATCACTCGAGGGGGACACCCCTGAGGTTCCCGCCATGAAGTGGATAAAGACATGGGTGGTGCGTGCACCCTAGGAGGCCCTTAGGAGAAACATGGGGTGAGGCTTTGCCATAGCCGTTCCAGGGATGCCAGAGAGAGTGTCATGCAGATGCAGCGGTAGCCATCTTCCCAAGGCTAGTGGGGAGAGCAGAGAATAAGATGAGGCACAAAGGTCGAAGCCATCTGAGACCGACAGACGCATCAGTTGCAAAGCAGTAAGAGGAGCTGATAGAGAGCTTAGAGTCAAGAATCAAGTCACAAACTGAAGTAGGCTCGAGAAGTACCCTGAAGTTGCAGGCCAGGAACCAGGGGCAGGAAGCAAGTCATAAAGTGAAGCACACTCAGGTAGTATATTGAGTTGCAGTCCGGAAACTGAAATCAAAGAGCAAGTCACAAACTGGAGATAGGAAGTTCAATTGCAGAGAGACAGGTTAGCCTTCACGTTGCTGTAAACAGTTTCTTGGATCTCAGAAACCCTTTTTGACAGGATCCGAGTCAACCTCTGATGCCAAGTGGTGTGTCCTAAAGACATCTGTGAAGCAATTTTCTGTTTCTTCCACTTGCTTCTGATTCCTCACTGTTCTGAGGGTTAGGACTCCCGTCCTGAATTCTAAGGCTGCCAATGGTCAGGGTCTTCCCTAACATCCCTTCAACTCCACATACACTATAACTCCCTCTGCTGCAGCAGCTAGATCTATAACCCACAATCTTTCCTCTTAGGAACTGGGGAACATTCTAGGAAAGGAGGAGTCTATTCTGATGGTATGGGCTCCTCCTTAATCAGAGTGGAATCAGGCTGCTGGTGCCAACTTTTAAAAGGAAGAGCAGCTTTAAAGCTAAAACATGGGGTGAAACTGACAATCGCTCAGCAGCTGATTGGTACAGAGGGAGGTACCTGAACTGGCAAGCCAAGTAAGTTAGAATGTCCCAATAAAGAGGTGGTTGTAAAAGCTGATAAAGTCCAGGTATATTTAAATGCAAAGAACCCAGATATTAATGACTTTAAACTGCCTGTATTATATGATAATAAGTAGGTTATTGCTATATATAAAAATAGAAATACAAATAAACCTACTTTAAAATGTATATATGCAAATGCCAGAAGTCTGAAAAATAAGACTGGAGAAGTAGAATGTATGGCACTAAAGGAAGATATGGACATAATAGGTATCTCGGAGTCCTGGTGGAAGGAGGATAAGCAATAGGGACACTGTGATACCATAGCACACATTATTTCGACATAACAGAGAAGATAAAATTGGTGGAGGGGTGGTACTCTATGTTAAGAATGGCATAGAGTTAAACAAGACAAAAATCTTGCATGAAATAAACTGCAGTCTGGAATCCTTATGAACATAATTTCCAAGGATAAAAGGGAAAAATATAGTAGTGGGGATATAATACCACCAGCCTAGTCAAGATGAGGAAACAGGCAGTAAAATGCTACAAAAATTAGACTGCCTATTGTGGTTAGTAAAATGTGCAACACAATAATAATGAGAGACTTCAATTATCTGAGTATTGAAAAACAAAATTACAAAATTGCTGACCGCATAGATAGACAAAGTTTAATGTGGGAGAGTCAACATGGGTTTTGCAAGGGGAATTCTTGCCTTACCTATATACTAGCTTTTTTGAGGTATAAATAATAAGATTAAGATAAAGGTGAGCCAGCTGATATTTCCTGAGTCTTCTTCCAAAGACTGGCCAAATTTGCAGAGTCATAAAAACAGAAGCAGATTGTGAAGAACTGCAGAAGGACCTTGTGAGACTAGGACACCGGTTTTCTAAATGGCAGATGCAATTTAAGTCTTGGGGGAGACTCCTATGTTTTTACACTATTTATATAATAATGCAACTTAACTGCTTGTTCTCACTCTGCGCACCCTAAGCCTCTCCAGACCTCCTTCAACTTATCCCCCCTGAAATTGTAACATTGCTTATAACATTGGCAACTCGCACCATCGTGCCCTTTACCCGCCAACTCTTTCCACAATTTCCACAAAGTGACAGCTACAACATGGTTTTGGTAAAAACAGACTGCAGCTTTTATTAAATGTTGACACAATAAACATAACAATCCCGATACCCGAGTCGTCCCATGGTGTGAATTCAGACATACCAAATTCCAGGCTTTGTGCTGGCGTCCGCCGTGGTAAGCCAGTGAGCCAAACATCTTCTGGCTCCTCCACATGGTCTGAAGCCAAGGGGCCCTCCTCTCACCCATGCCCACCTCACTACTCCATCCTTCTAGGACCTCCATTTTGTACACACCATATCCTCTATGTCCATGTTTGCCCTTCGACTCGGGTACCCCTGCCACCAGCCTGGAATAATGTCTCACTTGTCCCAGGCCCCCCAAAAAACATTGTTACAGCAGCCTAAACATATCACCACCCCATAACGTTTCTAACGCCTCCTGTATTGCGTTATTAAATAGGTTGTAACCAACTGCTGACAAATGTATCAGGTCTGACCTATAGAAACCCGGACATAATTTGTCCGCCCAGTCATGTCTGATCGATTGTCCTCCCCTCCTCTGTAACCACAATTCTACCTGCCTGTTCAACTTCTTCCATCCCCATTCCCATAACTTGGATCCCTACCATTTTATGCGAGGGATGACATCGGACCATATGATCGTTGTCCCCGGGACCAATTCCATAAGCATATCTAAATCCTTTTTTATAACATCAATCAACTGCTTAATCGAATACTCTCCCAGATCATTCCCTCCCTGGTGTATGACTATGGCATCAGGTTTCTGCATTTTGTTCAACTTATTCCAAACTTCTGATAGTAATTGTCCCCACCGCATTCCTTGCTTTCCCTTCCCCAGCAGTTTCGCAATTCGCATCCCGCAGAGCCAGTCCCAAGTGGGTACCACCCGGTCTATCCTGCGCTCTCTTGGCTGCCCAGTGGATAAAGGAATGTCCTAGCAACTATACTATCTTCCGCCCAGGAAACGAATCTGCGGGTAAATTAGTTAACATATAAATTAATTAACTTTTGCGTCCAAGTTACACAATCTCGGCCTTACATACAAGCTAGCTGCTGTGGATTTCCATCTGCCGATCTGGCGTATGGTATCCAAAGATAAACCAGCTTGAGCTGTGCTAGTGGCTGCCCCAATTCTAAAGGAATGCGTCCCATATTCCTTTGGATCCAAACCGATGCTGGTTAGCATCTTATGAAGAACAGCTGTGAACTAGAATATTGTTAGTGGGACCCCATCTGCATGGACCAGTAAGTGGGTACCTCCCTTCGGCCTTATCCCTAGGAACTGTATAATATTCTTTCTGGGCAGGTGACCTGCTATCCCACTTCTGCTAAACGTATTTCCTTCCCTTTCTCCTCCTGGTCGGTTTTTGACCTGTGCACTGTTAAGCTAATATTCTGCCCTTGTGTTCACAGGTTTTTTAATAATATTCCGTTTTTACCTTTATAATTTTTGGGTGCGGCAACCAGCTCAGTCACCCGCAGTGCTGCAAAAAAGGCTATGCAAAATGCTGTTCTAAACAGAATTATTTCAAATTCTGCCATGCAGATCTGTGGTACTGCATGCCATAATCGTACCAATACCTCATGTGTGATTGGCCGTCTTTTGTCTCCCTCTCATTGCACGCTCCTTGCCCAACCGGCCAACATCTTCCTGGCCATAAAATTATTAAGTGGGTCTCCCAACCCTTATGCTTTCACAAAAAATTAAAAACCTGCCAAATGGTTTAACGTTGCCCCCCTTGACAACCCTGACTCCTTTGCCCAGAAATTAACTTTATTATAAGTTTGCTCTCCACTGGTTCTGCCACCCATCCTTGTTCCTGTAGGAAATCCCTCACTCTGTTAAAGTCCCTGCAGTATGCTTTCCATGTTGAGGGGGCAACTGAAGCCCTAAGTAAGCCCCATTCAGTATTACCCCAATCCGCCATAAGTGGTCCTGGATCGGTGTTCCCATCTCCTCCGCCTTCGGCACCTGTTGGCAGAAGAGATCCCTCTTAGCCCTGGAAAGTGAATCCAAAATTCGATTACATACCCCCGGTACATACTTAGCTCTGATGGTCATGCTTGATCGCAGGCTCTGCATTATAACTTCTCTTAGCAACTCCGATACCTGGGGCACCTTGTGGCTTGCTTATTGATGACTCCCATGATCGCCTGGTTGTCACACCAGAAAACTATTCATTTGTCGCATAACTTATGCTCCCATACGGTCAATGCTACTAGTATTGGGAATAACTCTAGGAACGTTATGTTTTTTCTATGCTCCCCTTTCTCCACTCCTCTGGCCATGCAGCGGAACACCATGCTCCCTGACAATAAGCTCCAAATCCCCATCTGCCCGAAGCATCTGTATACATATCTAGATCATGGTTTGATAATGTTTCGACCTGCCAAATTTATACACCATTACATTTTTCCAAGAATTGTAACCACATTAATATATCCTTTTTCATAGGTCCCGACATCCTGATATGATGGTGGAGACGTCGGGCTCCTTTTGTTGCGTCTGCTAGTCGCCTAATAAAAGTTCACCCCATTGGAATAACACGGCAGGCAAAATTTAAACTTCCAATCACCGACTGCATTGTGGCCAAAGTAATCTTTTTACTCGTTAATGCCCTCCCTAGAGTGATCTGCAGCTTGTGCATTTTTTCCTTCGGCAACCTGGATGTCATAGTCTGGGTATCTAATTTGATTCCTAGAAAGGACAGGTGGGTCGTTGGGCCCTCGGTTCTTTCCCCCATGAGCGGCACTCCGAATTCCTCTGCCATATTCTGAAATTCTATCAAAGATTGTGAACATATTTCTGTGCCGGCAGGGCCTACACATAGGAAATCGTCCAGGTAATGTACTATGTTGTTATTTCCAATCCTTCTTTCTAATACCCACTGTAAAAATGTGCCGAACATTTCAAAATATGCACAAGATACGGAACACCCCATTGGCATGCATTTGTCGAAATAAAACTGGCCTCTGAACTGGAAACCCAAAATTGGGAAACTGTCGGGGTGAACTGGGAATAATGTAAACGCAGATTTAATGTCCACCTTTGCCATCAAGGCCCCTTTACTGCACCACCTCAAAATAGCAATAGCTGTATCAAAGGAAGTATACTGAACTGTACGTTCTTCTTCCGGCAAGTAGTCGTTAACCGACTCCCCTGATGGGTAGGACAGATGTTGTATTAGCCTGAACTCCCCCGGCTCCTTCTTTGGTACCATAGCTAATGGTGATAACATCATTTCTTCAAATGATGGTTTGGGGAATGGCCCAGGCATTCTTCCAATCTCAACTTCCTTGTCGACTTCTGCTGCACTATGTCAGCATGCCGAACCACTGATTCCGAATTCCTAGCTGTTACATTTTTAATTTTTCCTTGAAAAGGTATGCTAAAACCATTTTTTAAGCCTTCCCTTAACTTTTTCTCATCCTTTTGCTTAGGGTAAATAACCAGCCAATTATCCATTGCCATTAATCGTACCAGTGAAGGAGCCATGCCCTAGGGACAGTTACTTCCCTTTACCATTACTCCCCCCTTGATAAACAGGACCCTTCCTTGTGTATTTAATCGCTGGATGCGGTGCAACACAAACCGTACAAATGCGTTTACATTTACACTCCTTGAAGTTACATCCCACCTTGTTAAAACGCCAGCATATCCTATTCCCATTTTCCCCCCATTGATTAGCTCCTGATGTTGACGGGCTATTGTATGTCCTGCCCCCTTTGTTATACATGCCAGCATCCACTGCCTTATTAGTCATTTGTCTTAACCAAAGCCCTATATCCTGGGTTCCCCAAGACATCATTCTGTCCTCCTCCATCTTGTCCCTGAATTTTTCATCATAGTTTAACCATGCCCAGACCTGATACTCTTTATGAGCTTCTAAAATAGTATGCACATAACTGAGCATGGGAACATAATGCGCTGGATCCTCCCAACCCCATATGCTAATCATTCTTAAAAAGGCTCGGGTCCAACTGATGATATTTCTGGCAACCTTCCCCTCCCCCCCCCCTTTTGTTCTACTCCTTTTTCTTTCCTTTCTTCCTTTCCGATGCCCCTTTTCAGCCTTTCATTATTGAGAAAATATCTATGTATTCTCTCTTATTTTACGTCTCATGGCCTTCGGCACACTCTCCCACAGCTCGGCTAGGTTGGGAACCGGTGCCTGTGCTCTGTTAGATTCTGACGCATCCTGCCCATTTTTATCCAGATTGTCTACTGACAAGTCACTCTCATCAGAGGTGATCTCTGAAGAGCCCGAACTTGAAACAGTCTTATTTCTTTTCCGTTTCATACCTCTTTTCTTTTCCTGTCGTGCGATCCTTGACTCTGCACCATGCATTAAACTTGCTGTTCCTCTTTCCACTCCTATTTCTGCGATGTTTCCACCTGTCCTTGTTCCGATACTATATTTGTTGACTGTAGCTTTGAAAACTGTGACTGAATCCTGTAATATCTGTGCTCTCCTTGTCTCTTCCGATGCTGTTTCTTGAACTGTTGCTGTGGCGCCCATTTCCTCATTGCGCGGCTTATTTTGTCTATTAGTTCCACTCGCGTCGCCACACTGCTTGATATATCTGTTGGTAAGCTGCTGCCAACATGGGCAACATGTGCCAGGGTGTGGCACCATAAGGGCTGGCGTCCTGCCCTCCGGGTGATGTCGTGGCTTGTCCTTGTGAACCCGGCCCCATAGGCGGCCACATGGGCCATGAAGGCCATTGTGTCGGTCCACTCAAGCTGCTCCCTCGCTGTGACCCTGCTTGCCTCTACTGGTCATTCTGTTCTGCTGCTCTGGGGGTCATTTCCATGCTCGGCTGCCACCTTGGGCCTCTACTGTCGCTGCCGCCCTGATACGATGTGTTATTGTTCTCTAACAGTCCTGCGATGTGTGTGGCTGTCCGTCCCCTCTTGCTCCCCCTCTGCACTGCCATCCGCCCCCTTGTGCCCTCTCCAGCTTTTCCGTGTCTCGTCCCCACGGGAGGGACCCTTTCCTCTGATGCTGTTCGGGTGCATGCTCCCCTACTCTCCTGCCGGGGACCTCCCTTTTGTGTTGCTCCACCTCTGGCACGTCCTCTACCCCGTCCATGCTTCTAGTTGTTTGTTTTTTTTTTTTTTAATGAGTAAGGGTGCCTCGCACACCAACTTACAGTTTCTGTGCAGTCCTTCTGTCCAGGCACCTGGCAATGCTGTCTCTGGTCCGTGCTTCCTGCCACTGTAGTGCAGAGGTTTTTGTTTTTTTTATATCCTCAACCTCGTGGACTGCCTCCTTGCTTGGCCACACCTCCTCCCGATCAGGATCAGCCTTCCTGTCTCTTCTGGCACACTGATCATGGTCAGCTCTCCTGCTTCCTCCGGCCCGATGGATAGGGGGGATCTTCTATGCCTTTTCTCCTCCTTTTCCTCCTGCCGGCCGCAATCTTTTCCCGGGCGCAATTCTCCTCCCGAGGTGCCTGCCCTGAGTCTTGCAGGCCCCCACCGCTATTCTCACCGTGCGCTGGCTTCCTTGTGCAGGCCTGTTGTGATCCTCCTCGCCGTGCAGGCTCGCCGCGATCCTCGCTGAACACGTGCACACTGTAGTCTGAACGAGGCCGCGATCCTTCACTGCAGGAGCCTCGCCACCCCGCGTACTTCTGATCGCGTGACTGCGATCCTTCTTGTGCTGGATAGGCCGTCCGATGCATGATTAAGCCGTGATCTGGCTGCTCGATGCCAAATTAGGCCGCGATGCTTCCCTGCGGGTGCTGGCTTGAAAAGAGGAAGAGCCTGGTGCCCGCAGGGGTTTTTGGGATGACCTCAGCCTTGTGATACGCACGAGACTGACGTCATCCCTACATTGCCGTGCTCAGCGCGGCCTTCCTTGACTCTCCCACCTCCCCTCACACCCATTGCCTGCCGCGCCGCCCCCAAATGCGGAAACGGGCGGCGCAGCAGGACCCGGATGGTAAGACAGGGGATCGAGCTCTCAGGCGAGCACCCTGTTAACGGGGGTCCTTCCCGCATCCAGCGCCTCAGCCCGTCCTAATGATTGTGATGTAAATTCTTATTTCATATACCTTCACAACGTTTATCTATATGTTCCTTGTAAACTGATGTGATGTGCAAATGAACGTCGATATAAAAAAGCTTTAAATAATTAAATACATAATAAATAAATGACGGTGAACCTGGAAGATGTAGTAGGCCAGCTTGACAAACTAAAGAGTAGTAAATCACCTGGACCATATGGTATACACCCCAGGGTTCTGGAAGAACTCAAAAATTTAATTTCAGACCTATTACAATTAATTTGTATCCTATCATTAAAATCTTCCATAGTACCCAAAGACTGGAATGCAACCCTGACATTTAAAAAGGGCTCCAGTGTAATCCAGGAAAGTATAGACCAGTGATCCTGACTTCAGTGCTGAGAAAAATTGTGGAAACTGTTATAAAGAATAAAATCACAAAGCATTTAGATAGAATTGGTTTAATGGGACACAACTAGCAAGTCTTTCCTCACAAATCTAAATGTTTTTGAAGGGGTGAAGGTTAGCTGGTAAATGTGGTGTATATTTGGATTTTCAGAAGGCATTCGACAAAGTTCCTCATGAGATGCTTCTAAGAAAAGTAAAATGTCATGGGATAGGAGGCGATGTTCTTTTGTGGATTGTAAACAGGTTAAAAGACAAGAAACAGAGTAGGATTAAATAGTCTGTTTTCACAGTGGAAAAAGGTAAACAGTGGAGTACCTTAGGAATTTTTACTTGGACTGGTGCTTTTAATATATTTATAAGTGATCTGGAAAAGAGTAAGATGAGTAAGGAGATCAAATTTGCAGATGACACAAAATTATTCAGCATAGTTAAATCTCAAGTGGATTGTGATAAAATGCGGAAGGAACTTGCAAGACTGGAAGACTGGTCATCCATATAGCATATGATATTTAATGTGGACAAGTGCAAGTGATGCATATAGGGAAAAATTACACAATATTAGATTCCATATTAGGAGTTACCACACAGGAAGATTTCTGCGTGTCATAGTTGGTATTTCATTGAAATTGTCAGCTCAGTGTGCTGTGGCAGTTAAAAAAGAAAACATAAAGGGGAATATTTTCAAAGGGGTATGCGCATAAGATACGTGCGTACCCCCCGAAAACCTGACCCAAGTTCCCTCTGCGTGCGCTGAGCCTATGTTGAATAGGCTCGGCGGCACGCACAAGCCCTGGGACACACATAAGTCCCGGGGCTTTCCTGGAGGGCGTGTCAGGGGACGTGTCGCAGCGGCTTGTCATCCGGGGGCGGGGCCATGGGTGTGGTCCTGGCCGAGGCTTCCGAAACTGCTCCCAGGCCGGGGAATCACTCAGGCAGCACGTGTGAGTTAAGCCTGCCTCGGGCAGGCGTAACTTTCCAACAAAGGTAGGGGGGGGGATAGATAGGGTTCGGGGGGTGGGTTAGGTAGGGGAAGGGAGGGGAAGGTGCGGGGGGGGGGGTGAAGGAAAATTCCCTCCGAGGCCGCTCCAATTTCAGAGCGGTCTCGGAGGGAACGGAGGCAGGCTGCGTGGCTCGGCACATGCAGGCTGCCGATTTTGCACAGCCTTGCACGCGCCGACCCCGGATTTTAAAGGATGTGCACGGCTACGCACGTATCTATTAAAATCTGGTGTACTCTTGTTTGCACTTGGTGTGCGAACAAAAGTACGTGCGACGGTACTTTTTAAAAATCTACCCCAAATTGTTAAGAATATTTAGGAAGGGAATGTCAAATAAAACAGAGGATGCCATAATGTCTTTGTATCGCTCAATAGTGAGACCATGCCTTGAATGCTGGGGCAGATTTTATAAATCTGCGCACACGCGTACTTTTGTTTGCATACTAGGCGCGAACAAGAGTACGCGGGATTTAAATAGATACGCGAGTAGACGCGCGTATCCATTAAAATCCAGGGGTCGGCATGCACAAGGCTGCCCAAAATCAGCAGCCTGTGCGCCCCGAGCCGTGCAGCCTGCCTCCGTTCCCTCCGAGGCCGCTCCGAAATCGGAGCGGCATCAGAGGGAACTTTCCTTTCAACCCCCCCCCCCCCCCCGCACCTTCCCTTCCCCTACCTAACCCACCCCCCCCCCCCCCCGGCCCTATCTAACCCCCCCCTACCTTTGTCGGCAAAGTTACGCCTGCTGGAAGCAGGCGTAACTTTGCGCGTGCCGGGCTGGCTGCCACGCTCCATGTTCCGGTCCAGGGGCTGGGCCAGAGGCTGCGGCCATGCCCCCGGAACGCCCCTGGGTTGAAACCACGCCCGCGGCGCCGCCCCCAAAACGCCGCGTCACTCCCGGCATGCCCCCAACACGCCCCCCGACACGCCCCTCCATGCAAGCCCCGGGACTTACGCGCGTCCCGGGGTTTGCGCGCGCCACTGAGGCTATGCAAAATAGGCTCAGCACGTGCAGTGGGGATTTGGGGTAGGTTTTCGGGGGGGTACGCGCGTATCTTACGCGCGTACCCGTTTGAAAATCTACCCCACTGTGTGCAATTCTGGTTGCCGTATCTCAAAAAGTATATAGTTGCACTGGAGAAGGTACAGAGAAGGGCAATCAAAATGATAAAGGGCATAGAATGACTCTTCTAAGAGGAAAGGCTAAAGAGATTAGGGCTGTTCAGCTTGGAGAGAGATGGCTGAGGCGGGGATATGATAGAGGTCTACAAAATCATTAAAGACTTGAATGGGTAAATGTGAAGCAGTTATTTACTCTTTTGGTCAGGGGTAGATTGATGGAGAATATTGGCCCAGGGATTTTTTCAAAACTGGTTCATAAGGTATCTGACACCCTCATGCACTTTCCCTGCAGCATGTGTCAACAGCTCCCAAAAGCACACCAAGTCAACCCTGGAACCTGGCAAAATTGAGCCAAAATATCTAGAAAAAAAAAAATGTCATCTTTCCTAAATAACTAAGAAGTTGAGCTGCAGCTCGCATTCCATCCATGCAAATTGGTTGTGCCCTTATATATCTGCTTATATCTCTTATAGAGATATATCATATCCTGGATTTCTGGTCTGAATCTTGAACCAGTTGCAAGTAATAACATTCCCAGCCTATGTCTGACACACTCGTTCAGTCACAAACAGATTTTTAGATTGAAGAAACGTTATTGGCACATACACAAATACCTGGGATCCTGCCAGGTACTTGTTACCTGGATTATCCACTGTTGGAAACAGATACTGGGCTTGATGGATCCTTGGTCTGACTCAGTATGGCATATCGTATGTTCTTAAGTTCAGAATTCTAGAAAACTGAATTGTCAGTCCCAAGCATGTCTGTGGAAGCCACAACTGATTGTTGCAAGATACAGTTTGCATGTTATGATCAACTACATCTCGTGATTGTGGATAATGGGCCTCAATTTGTGTTCATGCAGCTTAAATGATTTGATACTGATTAAGAGTTTGAACATGTCACTGCACTTCCACAACGGCAAAGCTGAATCAGCCATGAAGATAGTGAGAAACCTGTACAAGAAGGCAAAATATTATGGCAAAGACCCACAGAAAACTATTGATGAAACATACCAACAGAAAGCATGGATAGCCATCTAGCATAGTGTTTGATAGGGATGTGCAGACAAAAAGTTTATGTTTATAAGTCCATAAGTCGAAAAGGGGGGTCAATTTCGGTCAATATGGACATATGGAGAATTCCATAAGTTGAGTCTTTGTCCATACGTGCACCGGTTCCCTAAATAAAAATTTAAACCCCTCACCCTCCTTAATCCCCCCCCCCCCAAGACTTACCAAAATTCCCTGGTGGTCCAGCGGGGAGTCAGGAAGCCATTCCTCTATTCCTTTGCGAGGAGCATGTCACGTCGGAGTGACGCGGCCGTCACGTGGTCCACCGCGGTTCCGCTCCCGGACCCCTCGTTGGACACAAACGGAACTTTTGGCCAGCTTGGGGGGGCCTCCTGACCTCCCCAAGCTGGCCAAAAGTTCCGTTTGTGTCCAACGAGGGGTCCAGGAGCAGAACCGCGGTGGACCACGTGACGGCCACGTCATTCCGACGTGACGAGGACGTCACATGCTCCTCGCAAAGGAATAGAATAATGGCTTCCTGACTCCCCGCTGGACCACCAGGGAGTTTTGGTAAGTCTTGGGGGGGATTAAGGAGGGTGAGGGGTTTAAATTTTTATTTAGGATCAACGATCGCGATTTCCAACGTATTCAACATAGCTATGTTGAATAAGTTGGAAATCCGATCGTTTTCGCCTCATCACTTTTTTAAGTTAAAAAAAAAAAGTAGCATTTTACATATAAGTTCAAAACGAATGCACACCCCTAGTGTTTGATCTCAAGAAGACTGAAGACATCATTACCAGTAGCAAGTAAACTACTTGAGTCCTGTGTGATTTAAGATGTAACGGAAAGGCTATGGCAGAGAAAAGCAAGTTTTAAATCAATTAGGTTGTATCTGCTATGGATTTGTTTGAGTAGAATATTGGTGAGCCAATCCCATGAAACCATTATCAGGAGATCAAACAAGCAATTGAGGATGAGTACCTGCATGCAAAAATAATACCCTTCTCATATCTGGTAGATGTTGAAAGAGCTCTCTAATGTCATAATCTTGTCGATCTACATGTAACTGGGCAGTCAAGCTGCCTGCATGTTGCTGATGCAGTTACTACTGTTCTGTTCAATTGTTCTTTAAAAACTGGATCGTTCCTTTTCTATGTAGAAATTGAGGTTGATTTGTATTGCATGTCTTGCATTGTTCATTGACTTAGCCCTATGTTGTTGTTAGTCTCAGTTATTCTGTAACATGATCTGATCTTACTTGCTAGAATAGTGTAATAAATAAATGATGATGATGATGAACTTCAAGTGGCTACAAAACTTTCTATTGTAAAATGTCCACAGACTTAATCTGTAGGACATTTTATAATAGAAATAATAAAGATGTGCATTCATTTTAAATTAATGTGCAAAACACAACAAATAAAAGCAATTCATTTCATTCAGGTGGCCCCAAAACAAATTGAGGGCGGCCAGAATAAAACAAACCTTATTTGTTGTATTTGATTAAAAAGAATGCATCAGGTCTAGGCCTAGGCCTGAAATCAAGGCCTCACCTAGGGCATAGGCTGAGCACCAAAGCAGAGCCTCCTGATCTGTTATGTATCCAAAGAATCCACTAGGTCGGGTCCTAACACTGGGGTCTCGACTTCAACTCAGGCCCACTGCCTGTGCCCAACTCAGAGGCTGGATCCCTTTGCCTGGGCCTCAGGCTAGGGAGGGCCTGAGCCCAGGCCTGTTGCTGTATCCTAGACTGGGTCCAGATACCAGGGCACCAGCCCAGAACAAGGCATGACACTGCAGCCTGGCCTGACTTCTGGATTCTGATGCCTGGGCCTTGGCAAAGGCCAGAGCTAGGTCTAGGCCTGACACCATGGCCTAGCCCAGAGGCTGTGTCCTGATGCCAGGATCTTTGTCCAGACCCAGGACTGATGCTGGAGCCTGGCATTTTGGCAGGGCTCTATCATCGGTCATGTGTCCAGGTCAAGACCCCGGCATTGAGATGTGGTGTCCAGGCCAGGCTGCAGTGTCAGGCATGGATCCAGGTTCCAGCCTAGGCCAAGGCCCTGATAACGGTCCTGGGTCCATGTTGAGGCCTTAGCATTGGGCCCTGGCTTAGGCCGAGGCCCAGGTGTTGGGACCTAGTCTCTGGGCCGGGGTTCGTGCTGAAGTTGTTGAGCCCGGTGTTGAGTCCGGGCTCAAGCTCTGATCAATGCCGAGGTCTCTCTGACCTACTGCATTCTTGGCCTATACAAGGCTGACTCTTTTGCCTGGGCCTCGGTCTAACAAGTGAATTCCCACTTCACGAGGTAAATGGTGTTGGGAGGATCCTGGCCCGAGGATTTTTCTGGGTGGGAGGGATGATTGGTAGGGACGGAAGGCCTTGAGAGACCCTGTTTTCTTTTTTGGGGTTTTTTTTTTTATGTTTGATTCGGTTTTTTTTCACATGAATAAAATGAATCAAACATTCCACGAACTGAAATTTTTACAAAAAAACCCCTCCCAAAAATGAATTGATTAGCAAAAAAAAAATTGTTAGCCCTGTACAACCCTAGTGTGTATATACTAAACAAAGAAAATGAGTTATTACTGATGTTAAGTTATAGGCTGATGCCATCTTGTGACTGATTGTCATATTTCACTTTTCTACTTACCGGTATCTCTTTTGTTAACTTAATCCTGTGTGATGCTTGCTGGATAACGCAATATAATATGGTACCCTAAAACAACAGCATGCAGTTGTTTTTATTTCTGCATATGAAACAGTGGCTTTGATAACTGTTCTCCCAATTCACTGGTGCACACCCATGTTAAATAGCCTTAGTACTTTTGCTAGGCCAGTGATGGCGAACGTCAGTCCTCGAGTGCCACAAACAGGCCAAATTTTCAGGATATTCACAATTCGCAAATCTTTCTTATGCATGTTCATTGTGGATATCCTGAAAACCTGGCCTGTTTGTAGCACTTGAGTAGTGGAATTCACCATCAATGTGCTAGGCTTTAGCACATTGACCATAATGTATTTGTTTCTTAATTTATTTTTGCTGATAATTGTTAGTGCTCAAGTAACTTGCTTTTTTGAAACAGAAACATTGACGAATCCTGTTATCACGCTCAGATTTTTATTTTACCTGTATTTCAAAATTGTCTATTACCCATTTAATATCATGCTGCATTACTTCATATTTTTCAAGGTGTATAAATTGATTTTTATCTTAAGCTTTTATACTGAAGTTTTAGTCTTTTCACCTTGACTTTCATTAAAGCTGTTAGTTGAATATAAATTTATTTTATTGCTCTTTACCACTTTTAACACTTCCATAATGTCAATGGATCAATACCTAGCTGACTACAGAAGTCTGTGTATATTTTAGTTTTAACAATAAAAATTTTATGGTTTGATTTGTTGCTTTTAAATAGGATCCAGAGGGCACTCTCTGGAGATATACATATTTCCAGTGAATTGTAAACTGTTTTGAAGGGAATATGTAGGAGATATTTTAAGTGGTTAGCAAATAATCAGCATTGCTAAAGAGTAGATAAAAGAGGTTATTAAGAACAGACACAGCAGAAGGATTTATTGCAGACAATTCCATTAATGTCCTCTTCCTACAAAGGATTATTTACCCACAAAATGATGCTATTTTTATCCTCCAAGGGTTGATCAACCTGAATATACTTACTTCTGTTTAGAGCTGAACTTTTTCCACAAGATGTCTTTTTGCGGCTGCACAACTCAAAATCTAAGGGGTGATTTCTCAATTTTTTTCCTCTTATGGTACAAAATAGGAAACACCAAAAACAAGGCATGCCATGAGAGGAAAAGGTGACAAGGCCTTCTACTTTCTAAAAGTCATTGATTACCCTTTATGGAAAAATATGTTTTTAAAGAGATCATGCTACCGCAGAGCATTTTGTCAAAACCTATACTTTACATAATCAGACTAACTTAAGTGCCATTCCTTTCCAGTCTTTATGAATGTTAAAAATAAGGATATGCAGAATAAAAAAATTGTTTTGGTTCATTCATTTGTTTCATAGGTCACAGTCATTTATTTGGTTTGATTCAAATGAAAATAAAAATTATTTGGTTTATTCAGTCATTCATTTGCTATTATAATCAAAGGAAGAAGCCAAGCCGCTATTTTGGGCTCCCAAATTGGACTTTTCTAAACATTTCTAATCCAGCTGGTGGATAGACATGATCAGAAGGGTGAAGTCATTTCGTCACATCAAAATTATGTCAATGTGACTCCAAAAGTGTCATGAAGAGCCCAAGGATCCACAATGGAGTAAAATAGAATAGGAAATGGCAGGAGTTTTTCAAGGCAGGAGGAACAAAACAGCAGCAAGAGTGGCCTGATCATACCAAGTGTATAAAGGTAGGGCAAAGGGCAGTGGCATGAATCCCCTGAGGCTGCACAAAAGGAGCAAAACAGCACCAAGTGTGGCATGACCATTTCAAGGCACTATGAAGGGAGAAGAAAGCAGCAAGAGAGGATCAAAGCAGCTGAAAAAGTAGCACGAACATCTCAAAGCTATGAGAGATACAAAGCAGCCACCCAGAGTGGCAAGAACACACCAAAGCTCCAAATGATGGGCAAAGGGCACCAACCAAATTGGTAGAAAGTGCTAGGCATGGAGAAGGCATAAGAATAGGCCAGATGTCATTTCTGAATTCCATCATTAAGTGAAGAAATTGTTGTTTGGGTTTGGAGCTGGTCTTCATTGGAGGCTAAGATGCTACTGACAAGAAACTCCAAATGCTCTTTAGCCACTAGCTGATTATTATCCTGTGTTTCAGGGATTTCAGGACATGATTCCTCTTCTGAATTAGTTTTTGAAAACACTGCTTCCTTTACCTCAAAAGTAGGAATCATAAAGGAATGCAGTCTTGGTTTTGGATGCTGCACTTCTGCAGCCTTTGCCTTTTGCTGTTGTATAATCCATTGAAATTTAAATACCAGATGAGACAAATAATCATTAAAAACCATAAGGGAATGGAGTTTAAAGAAATGTCCAAGAGGGAATGAAACCATTAAAGATAATTGAGTGGGTAAGGCCTGTGTAAACCTTCAGATGGTCGGGGGAAGCCCAAGAGTTGGCAAATACCAAAGGGGAAGGGCATTTGAAGAGGACCAAGAAAGATATCCAGAGCTGTAGAGGAAGCACCTTAAGATACTAAGTCTGGTTTGCAGCAGATGCAGTGGCACTGGTAATTAAAGCTGAAATGTTAGGAGAAGAGCAATGCAGTAAGTAGAGTAGATGAAGAATCACTGAAGTGAACCTCGAGGGCTGAGACAAGAGGAGGAAGAATAGCATCAAAAGACAAAGGCATGAGGAGGGACAATGTAATCACTGGAGAGGAATGAAGGACCCAAAAAATGTTGGAGCAAGCAGGCAAAGAAATATATGGTCAGGTCAAGACGAAGAACTGGCAGGTACTGTAGGATAAGGGGATTTGGAAAGCACCAAGACAACAGAAGCAGTGGAGGAAGCACTTAAGGTACCAGAACTGGTTTCGAGCGGTGGCAGCCACAGTGGTGCTGACAATTAAAAAGTAAAATGGTAGGAACAGAGAAACAAAGCAAGAGCATAAAAAAAAACAAAACCCCACAAGGTGAAACTTGAGAACTGAAGCAGGAGTAAGCATAGTATCAAAATCCCAAGTAGTGGTGCTGCAAGTATGCAAAGCAATGGATAGTCTGGGCAAGACCAAGAGTGGGCAAGAACTATAAGAGAAGGGGTTTTGCATAGAAGCTTGATGACAGTCAGGGTGGAGGTAGAGAGTACGGTGTCTATTCTAGTCATAGGCATGGCAGCCTGGATTATGCTACCTGTAGTATATGTTTCTGTCAAAGAATAAGCCATGCACATCTTAAAGCAGATACAGTCAGTAAAGTAAAACTGTGAATGACTCATTAAATCAAGTATAGTTCCAACTATAATTTTAAAACATTGGTAATTGAGCTAATATATGCCAGTGGATGCTGACTCCTAAGACATAGTGTAGGGGATTGAGAATAGCACAAAGTTGTCAAAACCCCAAAGGCATAGAATGAGATCCATCACAAAAAGTGCAAAGGCATAAAATACCCAAGGCATATAGTGTGGTCAATTGCAAAAAGCATAAAAGCTTAAAAAGCACAAAATTGTATAGGACTGGGAATCACAACCACCTCAAAGTCATCAAAACTGCCAAACCATAGACTATGTTCCATTGCAAACAGTAAAAGTCATCTAAAGCCCCAAGGAATATAGTACATCCACCACAAGCAGCACAAAGGCATCTAAAGCCCCATGATATAGAATATGGACCACTTCAAACATCAAAAAAAACCAAAAAAACATCTAAAGCCCCAAGGCCTAAATTGTACTCCATTGCAAAGAGGACAAAGGCATCTAAAGCAACAAGGCATAGAGTGGAGTCTATTGCAAACAGCACAAAGGACTATAAAACTATAAGACATAGAGTGTGATTCATTACAAACAACACTAAGATGCCTAAATCCCCAATGCATGGCTTGCACTGCATTGCACAGAGGCATCTCTAAGCCCCAATGCATAGAGGGGTAGATTTTAAAAGAAGCGCGATCAGCCTACTTTTGCTTGCGCATCAGACTCAAGCAAAAGTACGCTGGATTTTAGTAGATACGCGCGGAGCCGCGCGTATCCACTAAAATCCCTGGATCGGCGCGCGCAAGGCTATTGATTTTGTATAGCCGGCGCGCGCCGAGCCGCGCTGCCTAACCCGTTCCCTCCAAGGCCGCTCCGAAATCGGAGCGGCCTCGGAGGGAACTTTCCTTTGCCCTCCCCTCACCTTCCCCTCCCTTCCCCTACCTAACCCACCCGCCCGGCCCTGTCTAAACCCCCCCCTTACCTTTGTCGGGGGATTTACGCCTCCCGGAGGGAGACGTAAATCCCCGCGCGCCAGCGGGCCTCCTGCGCGCCGGGCCGCGACCTGGGGGCGGGTACGGAGGGCGTGGCCACGCCCCCGGACCGCCCCGGGCCGTAGCCACGCCCCCGTACCCGCCCCCAAAATGCTGCCGACACGCCCCCGCAACGCCGCGCGCTCCGGCCCTGCCCCCCCGACACGCCCACTCCGAAAACCCCGGGACTTACGCGAGTCCCGGGGTTCTGCGCGCGCCGGTGAGCCTATGTAAAATAGGCTCACCGGCGCGCAGGGCCCTGCTCGCGTAAATCCGCCCGGTTTTGGACGGATTTACGCGAGCAGGGCTCTGAACATCCGCCCCAGAGTGTGGTCCATTGAAAACAGCAGAAAAGAATCCAAAGCCACAAGGCATAAAGTGTGGTCCATTGTAAACAGCACAAAAGTGTCTAAAGACCACAAGGTATAGTGTATAGTCTCTTACAAATAGCACAAAGATGTCTAAACACCAAAGGATAGAGAGTAGTACACTGTATATTTATTTATTTATTCTTTTTTTTTTATACCGACGTTCATGACAAGTCATATCAATTCGGTTTACATAAAACATAGGTGAAGTACATTGAACATGGGGTGAAAAATTGGTCAGTAACAGAGAATTAACATTTTTTGGCAAAACCATTTAGAGCATAACAATATAATAGTATACAGCACATATGCATCTAAACTCCCAAGGCATAAAGTGTGCTTCATTCAAAACAGCACTAAGAATTCTATACCCCCAATGCATAGAGTTTTTTACATAATAAAAAGCACAAAAGCATCTAAAGCCCTAGAAATAAGAGCACGAAGTTGTCATACTACATCAGAGCGAGAGTCTATCAAGCCCAGCATCCTGTTTCCACCAGTGGCTAATCTAGGATACAACTACATGGCAAGTCCCAAACATTAAACCTAACTTTTTTAGCCTTTCCCAGTAGGAGAACCATTCCATTCTTTTTCTCATTTTGTTCACCCTTCACTTTACTTTCTCCAGTGCATCTATATCTTTTTGGAAATGTGGCAACCAAAACTGAACACCGTACTGAAGGTGTGTTCTCACCATGGAGCAATACAGAGGCATTATGACAAGTTCCATTTTATTCACCATTCCCTTCCTAATAATTCTTAATATTCTGTTTGCATTTTTGACACCACAACATACTGAGCCAATGATTTCAAAGTATTGTCCACTATGATGCCTAGATCTTTTTCCTTGGTGGTAACTACCAACATGAAACTTAATATCGTATAACTACAGTATGAGTTATTTTTTCCTATATGCATCACCTTGCACTTGTCCACATTCAATTTCATCTGCCATTTGGATGCCCAATCTGCCAGTCTCACAAGATGCTTCTGAAGTTTTCTACTATCTACATGTGATTTAACTAATCTGAATAATTTTGTGTCATCTCACTCATCGTTCCCCTTTCTTGAACATTTATAAATATATAAAAAAAAGCACAATTCCACTGTTTACCTCTCTCCACTGAGAAAATTGGCCATTTAATCCTACTCAATGTTTCCTGTCTATTAGCCAGTTTGCAATCCACAAAAGTACATTGCCTTCTATCCCATGACTTTTTAATTTTCTTAGAAGCCTCTCATTGGAGTCTTTGTCATAAAGTGTGATCAACTGCAAACAGCACATAGGTGACAAAAGCCCTATGGCATAGAGTATGGTCTATTGAAAAGAGCACTAATGTCTAAACATGCCTAGACAGGAAGATGGGAGGAAGATGGGAGGAGAAATCTGTATTTATGACATTGCTCTTCTCTTCCTCTTCGGCGACCCGATCGCCCAGCTTCGACATTGCCCACAGCACAGAAGGGAGGCCTGCGCGGTCGGCGCCCTGACCCGCCGGGGTAAGGCCTGAAAACTCCCCTTGCCCTCGGCGAGCCCGGACGCAGACCACGCGGCAAGTCAGTCCTCTCCGCCGCTCATCCACCGCCGCACCGTCTCGCTGATCGGTCCTCCAGCCCTCCCACTGCGCAGACGGACCAATCGCTGCCCGGGGAGAGGGACCTTTAAATTCGGCAATCTTCAGGCGCCGCTCCTCCTCCTCTTCGGCGACCCGATCGCCCAGCTTCGACATCGCCCACAGCACAGAAGGGAGGCCTGCGCGGTCGGCGCCCTGACCCGCCGGGGTAAGGCCTGAAAACTCCCCTTGCCCTCGGCGAGCCCGGACGCAGACCACGCGGCAAGTCAGTCCTCTCCGCCGCTCATCCACCGCCGCACCGTCTCGCTGATCGGTCCTCCAGCCCTCCCACTGCGCAGACGGACCAATCGCTGCCCGGGGAGAGGGACCTTTAAATTCGGCAATCTTCAGGCGCCGCTCCTCTTCCTCTTCGGCGACCCGATCGCCCAGCTTCGACATCGCCCACAGCACAGAAGGGAGGCCTGCGCGGTCGGCGCCCTGACCCGCCGGGGTAAGGCCTGAAAACTCCCCTTGCCCTCGGCGAGCCCGGACGCAGACCACGCGGCAAGTCAATCCTCTCCGCCGCTCATCCACCGCCGCACCGTCTCGCTGATCGGTCCTCCAGCCCTCCCACTGCGCAGACGGACCAATCGCTGCCCGGGGAGAGGGACCTTTAAATTCGGACCTTTAAATTCGGCAATCTTCAGGCGCCGCGCGCCAGCGTCGCGCACCGAAGGAGCGCGTCAAAGGGGCAGGCCCCTTTGCGAGCCCCTTCGCGCAGTCCCGCCGAGCAGACCCGGAGCCCACAACCAGTTGTGTACCCACACTCCTCATAGATCCCTGCAATCAGACCGAGGACCGCTCACAGACTGCCAGCCTTTACTACCTTCACATTATCGTATACAGTGAGTAATACCTTGCACTCACTTCGACTTGCACTCATCTAGACTCAGACTTTTACCGCAAGACGTCAAGATAAGGCACCAAGGGCCTACTTAGCTCAGAGCACTCAACCAATTTGATAGTCCTACATACTATCCTCCACAGCACTCTTCCTTATAACTACTATACCATACTACTACCACTACCATACTACACTCCATCAATCATGCACACATACGATATCCCAATCATCTACAACCGAAGGAGAATCACCACAATCCCTCTCAACACACCACACGTCTCGCAAAAGAGATATATTCCAATCATGACATCACCCCTAAACCAACTTCTGGGCCTCACTCTGTTCTCCTTAACATTAATCAATGCACAATCCATCTCAAAAAAATCCCACCTTCTACACGACTACCTATCAGAAGACAAACCAGACTGCTGCGCTATCACTGAATCGTGGTTGAAACCTCAGGATACTGCACTAATTAACCAACTCCCTACACAAGACTATGATATATTCTCCATACCCAGACCTAACAAACGAGGTGGCGGACTGCTTTTAGCAGCCAAAAAAGAATTATGCCTTTCCCTTCAGACATCTAACTCATCAACATCACTCGAAGTTGCTATCTTCAAATCTAAACACCTACAAATTTGCCTAACATATGCCCCCCCTGGAAGCCTTGAATTAGATCCATCCCCTATAATTGAACTCATAGCCAAACACATTAACACAGACGCCCCTGCCATAATAATGGGAGATTTTAATCTCCACGTGGACCAATCACCACAATCTTCCAGCTGTGCAACATTTCTTAACACACTTAAATATATGGGCTTCAACCAAATCATCAAAGAACCAACACACAGAGCGGGTCACACCCTGGACTTAATTTTCATTAACGAATACTTCACCCCCGCATCCTCCATGATCTACACACCGGTTCCATGGTCAGACCACAAGATGATATCAGTTACTTTGAAGAACCTCCAACCATCCCTCAAAACCACTCAAAGATCCGCGATCCAATACAGGAAGCTATGCAACCCTGACACCATCAACAATCACCTATCATCAGCATTAAATAAACTGGACCTTACTGACGCTGACTCTGCCACATCCTCATGGTTCAAGATAACAAAGAACATAGCAGACCTGACTTGACCTTTAATCACAAAAAGCTCTACTACCAATCAGAACAACAGAAAACCTTGGTACTCGCCACAACTGAAATCCATTAAGCAAGAACTGAGAAATAAAGAACTTCTATGGCGAAAAAACCCAACACAATCTAACAGGGACTCATACAAGTCGCTCATGCACCGCTACCGGACATCCATTCTACAAACTAAAAGGGATTTCTACGCCCAGAAAATTCACCACTTCACCTTCGATCCCAAAGCTCTTTTCTCTCTTGTCTCGTCGCTCACTAAACCCGCCCCCCCCATCCATCCCAGACGATCAAGCTGCCAAAAAAGCCACTGAATTAGCATCTTACTTCAAGAAAAAAATCACAGACCTTATATCACCTTTAAAAGACAACAAAAGCCCACATGTGACCAACCTCTACTCAATTCACCCCCAACAGAACTCAACTCTGAATAAATTTGATCTTATATCCTCCTTAGAGATCGAATCAATTCTAAAAAAACTTAAACCCTCCTCCCACCCCACAGATGCGATCCCGGCTAATTTACTCATAGCTATCCCCAAAACAGTTGCTAAAGCCATCGCAGACATTATCAATTGTTCGCTACTTCAAGGATATGTTCCAGACCCGCTGAAACTTGCAATACTCAAACCACTCCTAAAAAAACCTAACCTTTCCTCAGACAACCCAGCCAATTTCCGACCCATTGCGAATCTCCCATTCATCTCTAAAATCTTGGAAAAGATAGTGAACAGACAGCTTACGGAATACCTTGATGACAACAATATTCTAGCTGAATGTGCGAGATTGGTCAGTATAGTTGATTAATGAATGTTTTCGACGCAGAACCATTACCCTTGATGAAGGACTGGGAGATGGTGAAAGCAGTCCGAAACACGTTTTCGTGTCGGGTCAGCACCGTGAACTCTGTCATGGTTTTCAACGGGTCAGCACTGTGAACACTGTCAGATAAGTTCAATCATTTGAATGACGCTTTATATACATGAAATAATGTCAGTCAGCAGTGGAAATAGTAATTGACTTTATCATTTTAATTTGCAAAAGAAAAATTCCTGAAAAATATTGTCAACATCATGACCGATGATTATATATAAGGCCGAGTTGTATAGGCGAAAGCCCAAACGAGGAAGCCTATTATGAAGGTCATTATTTAAGTATTTTGTTGGTGCAGCGTCGTAAGAGTTTCACATTGGGTGAGAAGCTTTGGGTTATAGTACGTGTATTGTTTGCTCCCAACACTTTTCAAAAAAGAAGATTAAGTCCTACTCCAGTTATTTTTAAGTAACAATATTCTAGCACCATCTCAATATGGTTTTCGAAAAGAACGGAGCACCGAAACTCTCTTAATCTCTTTATCTGACACAATACTCCTGAATCTTGTAAAAAAACAATCCTGCTTACTCATACTCCTCGATCTATCAGCCGCATTTGACACGGTGAATCACTCCCTACTCTTGGAACGTCTGACAGACATTGGAATCAAAGACACTGCACTAAACTGGTTTAAGTCTTTTCTACAAAACAGATTTTACAAAGTTAGAATCAACAACAATGAATCACACCCCGTCGATTCTTCTATGGGAGTCCCTCAAGGCTCTTCTCTATCGCCGACTCTTTTTAACATATACATGTTACCGTTATGCCAGCTTTTATCCAACCTCAATCTTAAACATTACATATACGCAGACGACGTACAAATTCTTATACCAATTAAAGAATCCCTCCAAAAAACACTTGAATTCTGGAACTCCTGCCTGTTGTCCATTAACAATTTACTCTCAAGTCTTAATCTAATTCTCAATTCCAACAAAACGGAAATTCTCCTTGTCTCTCAAGACAATAACCATTCAAGGCCAAATTTAAACCAAACAAATCAACCGTCCTTCTCTGCACAAGTGAGAAACCTAGGAGTCATTATGGACGACCAACTAAACCTAAAGAGATTCGTAAACAACACTGCCAAGGAGGGCTTTTATAAATTACAAGTCCTTAAACGCCTCAGACCACTACTGCACTTCCAAGACTACAGATCAGTACTCCAAGCAATCATTTTCTCGAAAATCGATTATTGCAATTCCTTGCTAATCGGCATTCCAGCTAACACCTTTAAACCCCTTCAAATGCTGCAGAACGCCACAGCCAGGATACTAACCAAGACCAACAGGAGAGATCATATCACCCCTATTTTGAGGGACCTACATTGGCTCCCAATTAAGTACAGAATACTTTACAAGACATTAACTATCATTCAAAAAACCATATACAAGGGCAGTCCGCTTGAACTCAACTTTCCTCTTCTACTTCATCTACCATCCAGACCAACGAGATCAGCTTATAAAAACACTCTCCAAACAACACACGTAAAAACTTCGCTTAGCAAACGAGCCTTGTCCTCAGCAGGTCCTTTCTTCTGGAACTCGCTACCTTCTTCTCTCCGGACAGAACATTGCCCAATCAATTTCAAAAAAAGACTTAAAACCTGGCTTTTCGAGCAAGCGTTCAAATCATGATAATAAATCACATCAACTTCCACACACCGGCAAATAATCCATCCAAAGACTCTCAATCAAGCCCGAAACATAACACTTCACATTCAAAGATAATTTTAAGTTTCCCATTCTTCCTTTATGTTTTAAGTTATTTTACCCATGTATTCTGTTCCAAGTTTTTAAGTCCCTGTTCTATGTAACTTGCATTCTACATGCATGTCTTGTTCAGTTATAATGTAAACCGAGCTGATATGCAATCCTGCATGAAGCCCGGTATATAAAAATGTTAAATAAATAAATAAATAAATTTATTTTTCTTTTCACATTATTTTACTGTAGACAAAGCACTAGAGTATAGTAAAGAAAGAAGTAAAGAAAACATATTTGGGGATTATAGAGGAATAGAGCAAACAAAGAACCAGAAAAGAGGTGGGATATGTGGAGCAGCTTGTATTTATTCTTTTTTTTTTTTTTTTTGGGGGGGGGGGGGTGTTGCATTATTTCTGTGGTTCAGAACACACCAGTATAATGAAGAAAGAAGTAGGGTGGGAGAACTAAGCTGAGATCCAAATAACAAACAATACGGAGGCATAAAATCTCCCTTGATGGTAACATCATAAGCATGGCAAGTAGACATAGAGGCAGTATCACCAAAAAGGTGGTATATCTTGGGTATTGCAGGTAGGCAGAGGGGCAGCAAGACTCCTAAGCTGGTCAGTCCCATCCTTCAGACCCTAGTTTAATATTCTTTTTCCCAACTTCTTTCTTGTGCTGACTGGCTGCCTTACTCCATCTGATCAAGTAGTCTCTTGTTATTGAAAGCTCATACCTCAATAAATCGGTTACAGGTTGATTTTAAAAGTGTTACATGTGCAAAATTGCTCACATATGCAAGTTTGTGGGCTGTGCACAAGCAATGTGGATTTTAAAAAGCTGTGAAATACATGCAAGCATGAGGAATAAGGGGGTGCAAAAGGGGAGGGGGCAGGGCCAAGACTTGCACGCATAGCTCTCAGTTTTAAAATGGAACCCACAGCACACATATGCTAGATATCCATATAACTTTACTGTTGCTCCAGAGGAGAATCAAGTCTGTATATCTCAAGTTTTAGGGCTTATAGGACAGGGTGAGGGGTCCGGGTCAACTGGGTATTGTGCAGGATGAAAAACCAGAGGGGTCTGAAAGACCTTGCTATTAACTGAATAACCTGGTGGACTAATTGGAAAACTGTGATTGTGCCTCTTGTGAGCATGTTTTAAAATTTGCTGACATTCGCTCGTAAAAGCCAACATGGTTCTATTAAAGTCTCATGTACCTAGTTGTGCTCTAGTAACCTCTTAAAATTAGGAACATACTTATGCACAGTTGCTCTATTTTGAAACATACTTCTACCATATTCTCGCTCACACACAGATTTGTGTGTGAATGGTCGCATTCATTTTAAAATTGATCTCTTATTTGCTTTTTTGCTGCTACAGATAAACATAGGTACACCCTTTGAAGTTTGGCTACCTTGAATTAATCAAAAATGATGCCCCCCTCCCAGGTGTTTTTCCTCTTTGCTGGCTGCTACATTTTTCTCTCCAAATTGGTATGTAACCCAGTTTTCTGCACCCCAAATATATAGTTTGGCATATCTTTGGATGAAAACCATAGTTGCCAAAACCTTGCTTTTTCTTCTAATGCTAAAGATCATCTTTCATTGTATCTATCTCCTTGGTATATCTACGCTGTTGTAGATTTTAAATCATTTGCAAAAGACACAATTTACCTTCTAGCCCTTCTACAAAGTATAAAAATAATGAAGAAGACTAGGCCTAGCAATGATTCCTGTGACTACCACACTAAAACTTTTCCTTCAGCAGATTGGGCCCTATTGACCATCATTTTCTGAGTCATATTGCTTAACTTCTCACCCAATTTATAATTTTTCTTCCATCTTTCAAACTGGCTAGCTTGCTTATCAATCTTTGTAGAATAGCATTACAGACTTTACTGAACTCTAGATAGGAAACATCACCTGTACTCTCCTACCACTCTAGGCATCTCATCAAACAAATCAATCAAGTTTATTTTGCAAGGTCTTCCCCATCATAAAACCACATTGTTTGGGATCTTGTAAACTACTGGCTTCAAATATTGCCATATTCTGTCCTTTAGCAATATTTCCATTATATTGCTCACCACTGATCCAAGTTTGGTAGATCTCTTCAACTTTGCTCCCATCTTTGTGGAGCAATACTGCATCTGCTTTAAACTGGTCTTCTCCTTTAATTTTTGGCTTCCCTGTTGCTGACAAGATCTTTTCTAAAATAACCGTTAATTTCTTTACAGTTGACCCTTCTGACGTCTAGGAACCATGTTCATGTATAATTTGATTCAGATCCAAAATTTACATTGAACTACATAATATAGGTATCAATGAAACCCAGGTTGTCTCATCCATCATTTCTGTGATACTGTCTCCAATTGTTATTATCAGAACAAGTGCCACCTCAACACAAGTGAATTCTTCAACCAGTTGCTTTAAAAATACCTCTTGCAAAATGTCCAGTATTCCTAAATTATATTCATCCAGCAGCTAGTATTTTCCAAACTATATCTAACAGATTTAAGACTAATAGAAATTTAGCATCACCTGTCCTTTATATTCTTTGGATGTCTTACATTATGCTATTCCTTGGATGTCTTACATCATGCCTACATTGAGCCCATCCCCTAAGCATGACAGCCTAAATATTAGGTCTTTCATAGATACAGTATAAGAACAAAGCCTGGCTACTCAGCCAAACTCTCTAAGACAACACTCTCAAAGACTATAAACGATAATTCGACAGATCTATCCCTTTAAGTGTCCCTCCATCTGACATACAACCTCCCTCCAATAACTAACTTTCTTTCTGACTACCAGAATCCTTTCCCATTTTGTTCTATAGCAGATGTCCCCCACACGATTTGAACTCAGATTTTGTCTTATACATATTTTATTGTATATCTTAATCAGTTATATGCTATTGTTCTATACCATTATTTACAGTTTTTTGCTGTTAAATCTCTTTAAATGTATCAGGTTGTTGTAACTGTAAACCGGAGTGAAGGCAACTCTGTTATACCTCGGTATATAAAATATGCTAAATAAAAAAAATAAAATAAAACAAATTGGTTTCTTTAAGGCAACCCATCCCAGTTCACCTGCCTCTTATTCACTCTGGAGGTAATTTTAAAAAGGATGTATGCACATAAAACTGGGTTTTATGTGCATAAATGGGATTTGGAAAATTGCTACTTTTATGCAAGTAACTCTTTTGAGAATTTACTCCAAAGGGCTGAATTTTCAAATGGCTTTACATGCGTAAATGGGCTTTTGAAAATTGCTACAATAAATGCTACGTTTACATGAGTAATTCCTTTGAAAGTTTACTCTTTTGAATCTCAAAGACTTTTATTAGGGATGTGATTTTTTTTTAGACAAATGGGTAAAATTTAATGAATGAGCCGATTTTTATTTCATTTGGAGACACCCCTAAATGAATGTAAGGAACCCATGGATTTAAACAAAATTTTCATCTCATTCATTTTTTTCCCATTCAAGTCTATTTCTTTATTGGGCAGCTTCCTGGGAGCTGGGGCAGGACAAGTTGACAAGGAGACCAGACAGAGGACAAATCATTTGCATGTATTTATTTATTTGATTATTTGAAATAATTTCTATACTACACACTCCCTTGGTTGCAGCAGTTTACAAATCTAATATTTACATAAAAGCATCTAAACTTTCAAACAAAGATGCTTCTGTAGCAAAATAGAACATAACAAAAATATTGTTTTTGCTTCTGTTTGAGCCAATTCCAGTTATTAATATGACATGTGTCATGACTTGCTAGCCACAGGACACTCCCACGACCAACTGCACTCACCCTGAATGCCACAGTAGCACTGTGCATCATGAACACCACTATCCTCCCTTCCCATCTTTGCTTCATCCCATGGCCTGCCTTAGGTGCACACACACATGCACATCAAGCCACCAACGTTGTCACTAAATTATAATGTCATCAGGCATTGGCTGAGTATATAATTCTGGTCCACACTCCCAGTCGACACCTCAGCAACAGGTCCTCCTGCTTTTCTGCAGTGTGTGTTGCTACTCTCTTGATGCCTGCCTGTCTTGCCTCTGATCCCGCTTCCTTTTCTCCTACCTTGTTTCCTTGCCCTCCTCCTGCTTGTTCATGCCTCATTCCCTGCCTTGTTGTTATTGTCTTGTTCCAGTCTACCTGTCTTAGTTCATGTCCGATCTAATCTAGTCCTTTCCTCTGTCCAGCCCTCTCTGACTGACTCCTGGTTCAGACCTCGGCTCTGGATTCTAACTATGCTTGATCTCTGCCCGCCCTGACCTCCATCTGAATACTGGTAACACTTAATCTCTGCCTGCCCCAACCTCTGCCTGTACCCTGATGCCACTTGTTCACCATATGCCATGACATCTGCTGTGTTTTCTGACATCACCTATCTGTTCTTGGGAACTTGCCTAAGTCCTACCAACTCCAGAACCCAAGATCTCAACCTGTGGGGGGAAGGAGTTGGTACTGGTGAGGCTAGACCTAGTCCCTAAGCATGTCTGCTTACAGTTGGTGTTGACCTAGTGGGTTTACTTGCTAGGCTGTGTCAACCACTCCACAGCCTTTACTGAATGCATGACAACATGGCATTCAGTAAAGACATACCATATGCTTTATTCTGGCATGTTTGCTCATTAGATATTTGTTTAAAATTATTGGAACAGCCATGTTTTTAAGGCCTTGTTAAAAGTTTTAGTGTATGTCATTGTTCAAATCATGGAGAAGCATCTTTTTTAATTAATCTGTCACTGCCATCTTCATCAAGTGCAACTGATGTATTTTTGAGAAGTCTGAACATAGGCAAAAAACTCTATTTGCTCTGTAGAATTTTGATGAGATGAACTGTGTGTTTAGAAGCTCTCTTAGAGTGGAAGAAAAGCTTTTAAAAAGAAGGCAGTAGTATTGGCAAAGGGTTTATTTTTTTATCATCTTTGCAGCAGTCAGTGATCACTCACTGTGAAAGAAAAAAGAGGCAGTGGTAGTGCTGTCTATCTTCACTGCGTACAGAATAGGAGTAGAATAGAGATTAAAGTAGTGCCAATGCCAGTGAAAACCAATTTTTGTTTAACTGCAGGCAAATTGAAGTGAAGAGAAGCACATCCTTACCAGCCTTCTTGATTCTGTTCCTAACAGATTTTTTGTGTGTGCAAAAGCAGTCAGTCAACAGTGCACACACATAAACTGTATATGCACCTTTGTGTGCTTGAGTGTGACAGAAAAACTTTGGCACAAACTGAGAGAGCCCTAGAAAAGCATAGACTGAATTTATGCCACCATTATCAAGCTGCTGCAGTTAAATCTACTTGTTAATTTGGCTCTGTGCTTGCTAAATGCTGATATGAACTCAGTCTGTGAATTAGACTGAGTGTGTGTGATAAACACACTCAATCAATACTAGAGTGATACTGTGGGCATAGTACAGTACCAATAATTTCTCTCATGATATCAAACCCACAAGTAAGCACTTCAAATTATATCATGCCATTGCAAGGAAACAGCAGAGGAGGAAATGGCAGGGGCAGAGGATTTGCTGCAGACCCAGTGGAACCTGTGAGAAGTACAAACAGTACTAATAGTAGCAGTGAGAAAAAAGGCAGTCCTGCCCCAAAACTTAAAAAAGACTTTTTTATCTGAAGAAAGTTAGGAATGTAAGCCAGCTCAAGCCAGAAGAAATTAAAATTGGAAGAGAATGTATTGGCCACCTGTTGCTCTCTCTCTCTTGATTTGAAGCAGGGACAAAAGTACAAATAGTGATTGTAGGCTGGTGTTAGCAGGGCATGGACAAGAACAGGGACACCAAAAGTACAATATCCCTAGCCAGCAGCACAATCCTCCATGATTAGTGGTTCTGAAATAATGAAGGCAGTATTTTCAACAACAGACTTTACAGAGAATCTTGTCTGGAATTCTATGAATCAGAAACTATTGAAGAACTAGTAGCTAAAGAAAATTTGGGAGGTCTGGTCACCTCCAGTGAGGTGATGAGAGAGAGAGAGATGATACTGACAGAGTTGAGAACAAACCCTAGGAAGAACAGGCAATGTAGGTAGAGAGCATGGGGAACACCTCTAGCCTTTTCCTTATGGTCCACCCTCTACCTCAACTCAAGAGCCAGCATTAGCCCCTGAAGATGCAGAGAAGAGAAGGTGCAAGACAACCCTGCCCATGGAATCACTTTAAAGTGAGAGAGAACTCATGTTTTGCTCAGTGTATTTACTGCAGTAAGGACATCAGTCATGGGAAGACACTGGGGCATCTAACAAACACTAGAATCATCACCTGGAGAAGCAGCACCTGCTACTATTGACATCAGGGAACGGAAGCAATTCTAGCCTAGAGATCCCCTCTGCCATTAAAAGTAAAAGCCATAGAAAAGAGGTTGAAAAGGGAAAGACTTCTCCCCAAGCTGACCCTCATGTCCCCTTCTATCAGTCATGGAGTGGCAGGCCAGCAGTCCTCTGCCATTCATCTAGAATGAAAATCCATCATAGAGGAAATGGGGTGGTGTTATGCATCTCAGTTCCAGGATAAGAGTCAGACAGAATTGAAAATAGTACCGAGGTATGGGGAGGAAATCATTACTCTTGATGACCAGCCCCTGCAGATAATGGAGAACCTGGACTTTAAGTGGCTGCTGCACAAGATATCCCCCAATTACAAAGTGCCATCCAGGACTACATTTAGTAAGAAGGTTATCTCCACCCTGTACAGCCAGTGCTTTAGGCATATCTTGCTAAGATAGAGGGGAGTAGTGATCATTTTACCAGCAACATATAGACCAGAGTGAATGCTAGGCATGCTTACTTCTCCCTGATGGCACACTGGTGGGAGCTGCCGAGGCAGGGATAGCAAGCAGCTCTAATGGAGACCCAGCATCTGGTGCAGGTGACCTATGCTGGACACCCAGGTTATGGATAGCTTTGATATCTTGTACAATATCCTAAAAACCATAAGAAAGATTCACTAATGCACCAGTTTATAGTTTTATTGTTCTATGCACCCCTTGTTCGAATGTAAACTGATATGATGTGATCTGTTCATGAATGCCGGTATAGAAAAAAAACCTAAAAAAAATAAAAAAAAATAAACTAATACATTTAAAGGACATTAATTAGACACATTCCTACTCCCATAGCAACCTAAAACTTAAGTTGGAACTGAACAAATTTTCGATGAAGGCAGCAGTCCAGCAGCAAGAGGGGGGCTTCCCAGTCTTTTGCATAGAATGTCACATGTATGGTGAGAAATTGTACATGTGCATGCAATGCAAAGAGCTCCTGGCTCTCAGAGAATGAGTCTGATCTCTGGAGGCTAGAGTGGCAGACCTGAAGGAGCTGAGGCAGACAGAGAGGTATATAGATGAGACCTTCAGGGACATAGTAGCCATGTCCCAACTTCAGACTGGCAGCCCTGGTGCTGCCTTGGAGGAAGAAGGTCTCATAATTGGAAAGCATCAACCTGGTGCAGCAGGAAAGGATCCTGTAGCAAGGACCTGCTCTCCAGGTGATGCATTGTACTTTTGCACTGAGGATATCTCCTCAAGACCTACTGCCAAGGAGGGAAGGGTTAGGTCGGCCGTCATAGTTGGTGATTCGTTTATTAGGAATGTAGTCAGCTGGGTGGCTGGTGGGCATGAGGATCGCCTGGTAACATGCCTGCCTTGTGCGAAGGTGGCGGACCTCAAGCATCACCTAGATAGGATTTTAGTCAGTGCTGGGGAGGAGCCAGCTCTCATGGTACATGTGGGCACCAATGTAATAGGAAAATGTGGAAGTGAGGTTCGGGAAGTCAAATTTAGGCTCTTAGGTAGAAAGCTTAAATCCAGAACCTCCAGGGTAGCATTCTCTGAAATGCTCCCTGTTCCACGCACAGGTCACCAGAAGCAGGCAGAGCTCCAGAGTCTCAATACATGGATGAGACGATGATGTAAGGAAGAGGGATTCAGTTTTGATAGGAACTGGGGAACCTTTTGGGGAAGGGGGAGTCTCTTCCAAAGGGATGGGCTCCACCTTAACCAGGGTGGAACCAGACTGCTGGCGCTAACCTTTAAAAAGGAGATAGAGCAGCTTTTAAACTAGAACAAAGGAGAAAGTCCACAGTCGCTCAGAAGCACATAGTTTGGAGAAAGGTATCTTCAAAGGATACTAATGATGCATTAGAATTAGGGCATCCCAACAGTGAGGTTCCAATAATAAGAAAAGTAGTCCAAGTGCCTGTAACTAAAAGCTCACCTGAGCTAAAAAATTCTAACTTATCCCTATCAATTAAAAAGCAGAATGAAAATACAAACAAAAAACACACTTTGAAATGTTTGTATGCTAAAGCCAGAATTCTAAAAAGTAAGATGGGAGAATTAGAATGTATAGCAGTGAATAATTGGTATCTCAGAGACATGGTAGAAGGAGGACAACCAATGGGACAGTGCTATACTGGGGTACAAATTATATCGCAATGACAGAGAGGAGCACCCGGGAGGTGGTGTGGCACTTTATGTCTGAGATGGCATAGAGTCCAAAAAGATAAACATCCTGCGTGAGACTAAATGCACAATTGAATCTTTATGGGTAGAAATCCCTTGTGTGTCGGGAAAGACTATAGTGATAGGAGTATACTACCATCCACCTGGTCAAGATGGTGAGACTGACAGTGAAATGCTAAGAGAAATTAGGGAAGCCAACCAAATTGGTAGTGTGGTAATAATGGAAGTCTTCAATTACCCCAATATTGACAGGGTAAATGTATCATCAGTACATGCTAGAGATATAAAGTTCCTGGATGGAATAAATTACATTTTTATGGAGCAATTGGTTCAGGAACCAACCAGAGAAGGAGCAATTTTAGATCTAATTCCCATTGAAGCACAGGATTTGGTGAGAGAGGTAACAGAGTGGGGCCGCTTGGCAATAGTGATCATAATATGATCAAATTTGAATTAATGACTGGAAGGGGGACAGTAAGCAAACCCATGGCTCTCGTGCTAAACTTTCAAAAGGGAAACTTTGATAAGATGAGAAAACTTGTTAGAAAAAACAGAAAAGAGCAGCTATAAAGGTAAAAAGTGTGCAAGAAGCGTGGTCATTGTTAAAAAATACCATCCTAGAAGCACAGTCCAGATATATTCCACACATTAAAAAAGGTGGAAAGAAGGCAAAACGATTACCAGCATGGTTAAAAGGGGAGGTGAAAGAAGCTATTTTAGCCAAAATAACTTCATTCAAAAATTGGAAGAAGGATCCAACAGAAGTAAATAAGATAATGCATAAGCGTTGGCAAGTTAAGTGTAAGACATTGATAAGACAGGCTAAGAGAGAATTTGAAAAGAAGTTGCCCTAGAGGCAAAAACTCACAGTAAAAACTATTTAAAATATATCCGAAGCAGAAAGCCTGTGAGTGAGTCAGTTGGACCATTAGATGATCGAGGGGTTAAAGGGGCACTTAGAGAAGATAAGGCCATCGATTAAATGATTTTGCATCGGTGTTTACTGAAGAAGCTGTTGGGGAGGTACCTGTACTGGAGAAGGTTTTCATGGGTAATGATTCAGATGGACTGAACCAAATCACAGAGAGCCTAGAAGATGTGGTAAGCCTGATTGACAAACTGAAGAGTAATAAATCACCTGGACCGGATGGTATACACCCCAGAGTTCTGAAGGAACTAAAAAATGAAATTTAAGACCTATTAGTAAAAATGTGTAACCTATCATTAAAATCATCTATTGTACCTGAAGGTTGGAGGATAGCTAATATAACCCCAATATTTAAAAAGGGCTCCAGGGACGATCCGGGAAACTACAGACCAGTTAGCCTGACTTCAGTGCCAGATAAAATAGTGGAAAGTGTTTTAAACATCAAAATCACAGAACATATAGAAAGACATGGTTTAATGGAACAAAGTCAGCATGGCTTTACCCAAGGCAAGTCTTGCCTCACAAATCTCCTTCACTTTTTTGAAGGAGTTAATAAACATGTGGATAAAGGTGAATTGGTAGATGTAGTGTACTTGGATTTTCAGATGGCATTTGACAACGTTCTTCATGATAGGCATCTAGAAAAAGTAAAAAGTCATGGGATAGATGGCGATGTCCTTTCATGAATTACAAACTGGCTAAAGACAGGAAACAGAGAGTAGGATTAAATGGACAATTTTCTCAGTGGAAGGGAGTGGGCAGTGGAGTGCCTCAGGGATCTGTATTGGGACTCTTACTTTTCAATGTATTTATAAATGATCTGGAAAGAAATACGACAAGTGAGGTAATCAAATTTGCAGATGATACAAAATTGTTCAGAGTAGTTAAATCACAAGCAGATTGTGATAAATTGCAGGAATTCCTTGTGAGACTGGAAAATTGGGCATCGAAATGGCAGATGAAATTTAATGTGGATAAGTGCAAGGTGATGCAGATAGGGAAAAATAACCCATGCTATAGTTACACAATGTTAGGTTCCATATTAGGTGCTACCACCCAAGAAAGAGATCTAGGCGTCATACTGGATAACACATTGAAATTGTCAGTTCAGTGTGCTGCGGCAGTCAAAAAAGCAAACAGAATGTTGGGAATTATTAGAAAGGGAATGGTGAATAAAACGGAAAATGTCATAATGCCTCTGTATCGCTCCATGGTGAGACCGCATCTTGAATACTGTGTACTATTCTGGTCACCTCATCTTAAAAATATATATAATTGCGATGGAGAAGGTACAGAGAAGGGCGACCAAAATAATAAGGGGAACGGAACAGCTCCCCTATGAGGAAAGACTGAAGAGGTTAGGACTTTTCAGCTTGGAGAAGAGACGGCTGAGGGGGGATATGATAGAGATGTTTAAAATCATGAGAAGTCTAGAATGGGTAGATGTGAATCGGTTATTTACTCTTTCAGATAATAGAGAGATAGGGGGCACTCCATGAAGTTTTCATGTGGCACATTTAAAACTAATCGGAGAAAGTTCTTTTTCACTCAACGCAAAATTAAACTCTGGAATTTGTTGCCAGAGGATGTGGTTAGTGCAGTTAGTATAGTTGTGTTTAAAAAAGGATTGGATAAGTTCTTGGAGGAGAAGTCCATTACCTGCTATTAATTATGTAGACTTAGAAAATAGCCACTGCTATTACTAGCAACAGTAACATGGAATAGACTTAGTTTTTGGGTACTTGCCAGGTTCTTATGGCCTGGTTTGGCCTCTGTTGGAAACAGGATGCTGGGCTTGATGGACCTTTGGTCTGACCCAGTATGGCATGTTCTTATGTTCTTATGTTCTTATTCTGGAGAGTATGTAGCTAGACCAGAGAGGCAGGATTCAGCAGGACTTTTGGTAACAGACACTGGTGCAAATAGGATTATGGAAAGGGGATATGGGGGCCTACTTTGACCCTCTGTCACTGCTTTGGGAATTTTCCTGCTTTGTTTGGTGCTTTGTCCCCCCTTTATGATGCCTTGAGCTCTTCATGTCACACTTGGTGCTGCTTTGTCCCTTCAGCGCAAGTTTGCAGAGTTCATACAACTGTTGATGGTGCCCTTTGCTCTAATTGTGGAGCCTTGGGGTGTTCTGGCTGCTCTTGCTGCTGCTTTGTTCCTCTGACAGTGCCTTGGAGAATTGTTGCAATGGCTGGTACAGTTTTGCCCCATTGTAGGATCTTGGTCTCGTCATGCCATTTTTAGTGCTGCATTTCAAAGCCTTGAAGAGTTGCTGTTCCTTCATCCTTCTGTTGCTGGCCACCCACCAATTTCATTAGAAATGATTAGAAAACCCCATTCTGGGAGTCCAAAATAGGCTGCATTGCTTCCTCTCTTGAATATAATGGGAAACAAATTAATGAATTTCAATGATTAAATGAAAAGTTTTCTCTGTTTAAAACAAATATGTCCTTAACATAAGAAGCATTGTTTGTCCTTGTTTTTGTCTGTAACACCCCCCGTGGATATATTCTTTATGAAGGTACAGCAGTCACAAAAGAAACAATGAAAATTGAGAATCTTTGTTCCCACCATATAACAAAGATTTTGGATGCAGATTTGTTTTATTTTGAAGGGGAAAGACCGTGTCTTGCAAGTCATAGTCTCCACACACTGCTGAATACCTCATAATCTTCAATTAACATGCTGCACCAGTCCAATTTTTTCTCGGGAGCTACAGCACCATCAAAACAATTCTTAAGCACCATCACACCAATACAGCCAATCTCTGGTATAACAGCGAAATGAATTGTATCCATATTGAAAAATCAAAATAATTTAACCATTACTTGAAATGCTATTTCAACATTTTTGTGAGAGACATTGCAGAAGGATTGTTGGGAAAGGTTTGATTCAGTGGTAACAGGTAAGTGAAAGCACAAAACAGAAAACCAAAATGACAATAAGCTCTCACAATACATTTTTTTGAGTTTTGTAAATTAACCAACATAGGTTTCAAGAGTACTTAACATAAGGAGGAAAAAGACCTCAGAACCAAATATGCAAAGTTCTCTGAGGAACACGCTGAGGTAGATCTTAAAAAAGTACACGGGCGCGTACTTTTGTTCGCGCAACCGGCGTAAACAAAAGTACGCCGGATTTTATAAAATACACACGTAGCCGCGCGTATCTTATAAAATCCGGGTCAGCGGTGCAAGGCTGTGCAAAATCGACAGCCTGCGCGTGCCGAGCCACGCAGCCTGCCTCTGTTCCCTCCGAGGCCGCTCCGAAATCGGAGCAGCCTCAGAGGGAACTTTCCTTCCATGTCCCCCCACCTTCCCCTCCCTTCCCCTATCTAACCCACCCTCCAGCCCTACCTAAATCCCCCCCCTACCTTTGTTGTGCAAGTTACGCCTGCTTGAAGCGGACCATCGCCACGCCCCTGGACCCACCCCGGACCGCTCCTGACCCCGGACATGCCCCCAGACACGCCCCTCCCATCCCTTTTACGAAGCCCCGGGACTTACGCGTGTCCTGGGGCTTTGTGGGCACTGGCGGCCTTTGCAAAATAGGCGCACTGGCACGCGAGTTCCCTGCGCTTGTAAATCCGGCAGGATTTACGCAAGCAGGGCTTTTAAAATGTACCCCAATATGCATATCATTAGGGGATTCAATCATAGGTCTTAAAAAACCTCCATGTTTAATACCTTTATTATAACTCCAAAAACATGAAAAATCTAATGTATTCAATTATCTTCTTTTTTTATTTTATATAAAACTTTATCTCTTTAAAAAAATCACGTGTTACATAATCATTGTGTGTGTTCTGAAAATTGCACTTAAAGAACTAACATACAGCTGAACAAACCAAACTTTAAAGCTGAACGTCTGATATTTCTTATTGCAACAGCTTGTGAACTCAAATGTTCAAACATATTTTGCGTTCCTAGAAGCTTTAAAACTGAAAGCCCCGATGTCAAAGCTAAGAGGCTGACTGCCCCGTGCCAAAAATTCAAAGCTAAATATCAGGTATTTCAAAAAAGAAGAACGTATCTTGTTGTAGCAGCTTGTGAACTCGAACATTCAGCCATATGCTGCATTCCTGGAGGTTATGAGACTGGAAGCCCCAGTATCAAAATTGAAGGGATAAATGCCCCGATGCCGACGTTAGCCAACGTTTCGCCCTCAGGCTGTCTCAAGGCACTTTCTAAAAATTCAATGCACACAATGAAATAATCAGCAACCTTGAACAAGATAATTGTTTTTGTTTTTAAAACAAATCCCCTCAAATACCTGTTTTAGGTTATTACAAATGTTACACCTGTCGGTCGCAGATGGCTGTGACCACTAATGCTCACCTCTTTCTTTGCTGCCTTGTCAGTATTGGGGAGAACGACGACCTCTGCCAGCGATTGCCGACCTGCCTGGTTTTCCCGGGACAGCTTGGCACTGCCGACCGCCATCTTGTCCCAGGAATCACATAGGCGCGTGCGCATGGACCACTCTTGTACACGTCATGGCGGAAACTCAGAGGCATCCCCTCCTGATGATGTCTTCGCTCTGCTGTACTTAACCTGACTGGCCCTGCCTATCAGTGAGTTAGCAAGGAGTTCCCTCATTGCTGAATCCTCCAGGAATGAAATCCAGAGCTTATTTGTAGGTCGAGTAAAAAACAATTTTCTTTGATTTGTTTTAAATGTGCTACTATCTAACTTTAAGGGTTGCCCCCTAGTCCTTCTATTATCTGAAAATGAACAGCTTCAAGTATTACTTTCCAGTATTTATAAATTTTCATATTTTTAGAAATATATGGAATGTCCAATTCATTAAATTGTACCAGTTTTATATTATACATAGCTAATTAATCATTTGTTTATAAAGAATTTCATAACCCGTATCGGTTATTTATAATTTATCTCGTAAATCAGCAGCATCCATATTTTGTTTATAGGATACATAATATGACCTTAGTGAACAAATTTCTTACATTGAATTAATCTCTTCAGTTCTTAATTGCAGTTTTCCAAAAAACTATACATTACAAATGATGTGATACAAACTGTAGGTAGCAAACAATTGGAAATGACATGATACTGAAAGTAGATAATAAAAATCTTTATATATTTCTACTCAAGACCCCTTTGAATATATTTAATAATCCTAAACTAGCTAGGAAAATATATAGCAAATGTAAGCGGTTGTATGCAATTATGGAAATTATATATATATATATATATATATATATATATATATATATATATATATATATATATATTAATATTGTCATACAAATCAGATCTTATCACTGTATATACCACATTCAACCACCTTTTCTATTTCAGAATCCCATATCTCAAAAACAGTCAAATCAAATCCACAGAGATATGAGATTGCCTTTTATCTCTGAAGGTAAAGTATATTGTGTTAGCTCTGATCCAAGGGAAGCATGCCAGATTTCAGTTAACTGCTCCATTTCTAGCTCAGACAGCATATTTATCCAGAACTCTAAAATCATTATTTGTATATCATAAAATATGTATATGATTTTCCCAGTGAATTTATTGTTTGTGACAATTGATGGATTATTACACTGACATCAGAAGAAACCCATTTATCTATACTGAAGAGACAGCACATGAATAAGTATTAGAGATGGGTCTGTCCGATATTTATAATCTATTATACAACCTATAGACTACAGTATTATGGAAATGCTACATTTATCCTAAATTCTAAGTAGCTTTCTCAGAGACAGTGCCTTCTGGTGGAAGGAACTGAATCTGTTTATCTAAATGGCTATTAAATAACAAAACTAATAAATATAAAACCATTGGATATCAAAATACATTTGTTGGGTTGATGCTTTAACCTTAATTTGATTTTTCGAAAGCTAAAGATTTCTCTATTTACTTGGAAAATTAACAATATACTGAGATAAAATGTCTTTCTAACAATTGCCCTTCCTCAATCTGGCTGAAAGGAAAGATTTAGCTGGATTGGGGGTGCTGGGGGGAACATGTTCTAAAAATATTACACAAACCTAGATTCATCAAAATGCTATAAATATCACAGAAATAGCACCTGCAATAAAAAAAGGGGAATGGTAGGGTAATAGGTAGCCTGACGCTTCAAATCGGTAAATATTGCACGCGGCATTGAGTCAGTGTATGGTGCATCATTTGACACGGCTCACATTAATGTATAGTGCATTATTTTTTCAGTTTTTATATACAGGCTTCTTGCAGCTGCCATTTTGAGGGTGTGTTGAGGCGTGGGTTAGAGGAGAGAAGTTGATTAGTGGTAAGTGGATTAGGAGTTAGCTGGTATTGCAATTTCTGAATGTGTTGTCCTGTTTGTTACTGTTTTTCCTCTGCTTACCTTGACCTTTGTCTTTGTCTATTTGTGTGTGTGAAAGTTTGTGTTTGTTTCTCACATTTGTCAGTTTATTATTTTCTGTGAAGGAGTGAGGAGGTATGTGGCGGAGGTGTCTGGAGGAGTGGAGGAGTGGAGAAGTGGAGGAGGTATATGGAGGAGTAAGGAGGTGAGTTGAGTAATGTGTAGGTAATTAGAGGTTGTGGAGAGGATGGAGCATGAGAGGTGTGGGGCGAGAGGACAGGAAATGCATGGGAGAGGAGGGGGAGGAGGGAGGAGAGGATATGGGAGAATGAGGGCAGGAGTGCTAGGAGAAAGAGGAGTAGTTGTAGGGACAGAGACAGGAGTGGAGACTGGCAAGTTGAAAGGGATAGGAGAAGACACAGGGGGAAGGGGATAGCCAGTCAAGGATGGAGGGAGGAGGACACCAGGCTAGGGATAGAGAGAGGGGGCAGAAGGGAAGGGATTTGGCAGGGCAGGGGCAGGAGGGGGAGGGGGAGGAAGAGAGGAGAGAGGGGAGAAGGATGGTGAGGAAAGGGAGGATACTTCTTCAGATAAGGAAGTGTCACCCCCTACTGGCAGCCAGGCAGCAGGATGCCTTGTCTCTGAGCTATCAAGTTTAGCATCCAGGAGAATAAGATGGTGACTACAGGGGTCCTGAAGCATTATGCCATGCTGTTTGGTAACTAGACGGCCAAGACATCCAAACCAGCCAAGGCCCAGATCTGGCATAACCAAGCCCAGGGCATTACCAGGCACAGCAGAATGCAAAGAAACGGGGAGCAGGTGGCGCACAAGTACCGGGACATCAAGGTGCAGCTGATAGACAAGGTGGCTGTCCCCTTGAGTGCACTCTTTCAACATGGATTGTCTGGGCCTTCTACATGAACTCTGCTGCCTTATCCCTTAGGCTGTCCCCTTGAGTGCACTCTTTCAACATGGACTGTCTGGGCCTTCGGGTTAACAGCATGCATTAGTGCTGCTTTTACGTATTACATTAGAGTTGTACTGTAGCTATTGAGGTGCCACATCTGCTTTCTATGGTCTTAGTTGTAATCATGATTGTGCCAAAAGGATATGATGCTAAGCCTGTATATGAAATGATGCCATTTCAAACAATGTATGTACAGGTATACACAGAATGTGCTGTTCATGAAATGTACAATGCTTTGTGCTATTTACTATCTTGTCCTTGCAGATTGTGATTACCTAAGACATTGACTTTATTTCAAACAGTGCACTACATGTCTTCATTAATAAAGTGGTCACTGGTTTGAAAAATACACTTCCTGGCTGGCTCCTTTCATTGTGTAGTTTTTGTGTTAATGGTTCACTAGGTACAAGGTTTGGCCTCCACATGACAGCAAGAGGTCAAGAAGAAAGTCAGTATTGGAGTCCTTCTGTATTATCTCTTGTAGTCTTCTTAACTCTATATACTATTACGGAACTTGTGCTTACATGGGCCTGAATGTGAAATGGGCAATAGGTAGCCGCCATACACCGTATATTGTATACATGTAGAGCTTGTGAGTTATTAAGGGGAAGTATGAATAATCATCACATAAGATTTGATCTTCGAACCTCTTACTTGTGTCAAGACTGAAAGGCTATCTGTAACCAACCCTTAGTCACTTTCACAGTAAACCTAATATGATGTGTACTTTCTGACTGTTGGAACAGAGTGTGAGCTGCTGCTTGGGGCCAGGCAGACTTCCACAGACTGACTGCCATCCCTGTACTGGGATAGCTTGGTGATCTGTACAATACGTGTAAGGTAACATCCAGAACACAAAAGCAGCCACTACAGGGATGGCAGTCAGTCTGTGGAAGTCTGCCTGGTCCCTAGCAGCAGTAGCAGCCCTCTAGACCAGGGTGGGCAGTTCCGGTCCTCGAGGGCCACAAACCAGTCTGGTTTTCAGGATATCCCTAATGAATATGCATGAGAGAGATTTGCATGCACTCTGCCTCAGTTATATGCAAATCTATGACATGCATATTCATTAGGATATCCTAAAACCTCGACAGGTTTGTGGCCCTCGAGGACTGGAATTGCCCACCCCTACCCTAGACCCTGTGTTCTTCACCTGTACACATTGTCCACAAGACACTACTCTCTCACTCCTCCTCCCTAGTTTTCACACAGCAGCTCACACTCTGTTCCAACAGTCAGCAAGTACATAGTGGTGTCAAAGGGAAAGATTGGTTAGGGTACAAGTGAAGCACCTAAAGTGCTAAGCAAACCCTAGCCCCTATATTCAACAGCAGATATGGGTGCACCACCTCTATGTATGGACAAGAAAACTATTGACCTACATATGGCAGAAAGAAGCTAGCCCGACCATGCCAGAGTATACAGAGGATATAGCAAGCGTGAAATGATGCATCTTGGGGAGGCAGCCACTATGTCAACTGTGTATGATATGATCAACTGAGAGGAGGCTATTAGAGCAGAGACAGCAAAAAGGTTCTGTCAAATAAGACTTCCACCAGGCCTCAGCACCTGCTAAGCAAACTATCTACACACACACACACACACACAAACACATATATACACACACACCCCTACACCAGCTGACTACATGATGTCATTAAACCATCATCATGCAAATGATTCATCTGAATCAGGCCTACATGGATTCCATTCGGTGGTCCTTGATGATCCACATTCCAGCCATCACAACATCCCCACATTCAGTGGACAACTTCTTAACACCCACTACCTCCCTGCCTAAAGTAACAAGCCTCTGTGGGAGCTTAAGCTGGGGGTAGCCTGCATCCCCACAAATAAGTGGACTATTAGGACCACTCCAAGTACTAGGTTGAAAAGCATCCATGTGGGGGGTGGGGGGACGGTGTCCATGACAGACAAATGTCAATTAACACGTGCATGTAAAACTGCATATTTGATCTGTCATGTGGGCTATTTTCACACCTCCAACCCTCTTTTAGCACTTTGTATAAACTGTGAGCATAGTAGGGGAAATTTTAGAATATAAGGCAATTAGTGCATTTATACTGCAGGCCACATGCTCAACTATCAGAGGTGGCCCTTCTCAAGAGTGCAAGCACTTTATCACTGCTATCCAAAAGGTGTGTGTGCAAAAATCATGCACACACACTGCCTGCTCTGGGATATGGATTGCTGTAGCAAGGGACGGACCTCCGAGTGCAACAGCACCCCCAGATACAGAGATTGACCAAGACTAACAGAGCATGTGACTCACTGAGTCACAGAATGACACACTTATCTTTTGAATACAGACTACCTGCAGCACTTCCTGCACCTACACGTGGGAAAGGTGAATGTTCCTAAAATGTTTGTTATCAAACAACATTGATGTCTGTGGCTGCTTGTCCCTAACAGCTAATGAGGGAGTCAGAGTCCTTCCACGGCACTAATTATCTATACCTTCCCACTTAAAACACATCTGTAGAGGCATATATGATACTTACTTTGCCTAAATAAGTGACATGGGCCCCTTAAGGGCTTAGATGCCTGTAAATGTGTGTATGGCAAGAGTGCAATACATAAACGCCATGAGCCTACATGGATATCACATGAGACCTCTGGTGGAAAGAGGATAACCAATGGGACAGTGCTATACCGGGGTACAAATTATATCGCAATGACAGAGAGGAGCAGTCGGGAGGAGGTGTGGCGCTTTATGTCCGGGATGGCATAGAGTCCAACAGGATAAACATCCTGCATGAGACTAAATACAAAATTGAATCTTTATGGGTAGAAATCCCTTGTGTATCAGGGAAGACTACAGTGATAGGGGTATACTACCGTCCACCTGGTCAAGATGGTGAGATGGACAGTGAAATGCTAAGAGAAATTAGGGAAGCCAACCAAATTGGTAGTGCAGTAATAATGGGAGACTTCAATTACCCCAATATAGACTGGGTAAATGTATCATCGGGTCACGCTAGAGAGATAACGTTCCTGGATGGAATAAATGATAGCTTTATGGAGCAAATGGTTCAGGAACCGACGAGAGAGGGAGCAATTTTAGATCTAATTCTCAGTGGAGCACAGGACTTGGTGAGAGAGGTAACGGTGGTGGGGCCGCTTGGCAATAGTGATCATAATATGATCAGATTTGATTTAATGACTGGAAAAGGAACAGTGTGCAAATCCAAAGCTCTCGTGCTAAACTTTCAAAAGGGAAACTTTGATAAAATGAGAAAAATTGTTAGAAAAAAACTGAAAGGAGCAGCTACAAAAGTAAAAAATGTCCAAGAGGCGTGGTCATTGTTAAAAAATACCATTCTAGAAGCACAGTCCAGATGTATTCCACACATTAAGAAAGGTGGAAAGAAGGCAAAACGATTACCGGCATGGTTAAAAGGGGAGGTGAAAGAAGCTATTTTAGCCAAAAGATCTTCATTCAAAAATTGGAAGAAGGATCCAACAGAAGAAAATAGGATAAAGCATAAACATTGGCAAGTTAAATGTAAGACATTGATAAGACAGGCTAAGAGAGAATTTGAAAAGAAGTTGGCTGTAGAGGCAAAAACTCACAGTAAAAACTTTTTTAAATATATCCGAAGCAGAAAGCCTGTGAGGGAGTCAGTTGGACCTTTAGATGATCGAGGGGTTAAAGGGGCACTTAGAGAAGATAAGGCCATCGCGGAAAGATTAAATGATTTCTTTGCTTCGGTGTTTACTGAAGAGGATGTTGGGGAGGTACCCGTAATGGAGAAGGTTTTCATGGGTAATGATTCAGATGGACTGAATCAAATCACGGTGAACCTAGAAGATGTGGTAGGCCTGATTGACAAACTGAAGAGTAGTAAATCACCTGGACCGGATGGTATACACCCCAGAGTTCTGAAGGAACTAAAAAATGAAATTTCAGACCTATTAGTAAAAATTTGTAACTTATCATTAAAATCATCCATTGTACCTGAAGACTGGAGGATAGCAAATGTAACCCCAATATTTAAAAAGGGCTCCAGGGGCGATCCGGGAAACTACAGACCGGTTAGCCTGACTTCAGTGCCAGGAAAAATAGTGGAAAGTGTTCTAAACATCAAAATCACAGAACATATAGAAAGACATGGTTTAATGGAACAAAGTCAGCATGGCTTTACCCAGGGCAAGTCTTGCCTCACAAATCTGCTTCACTTTTTTGAAGGAGTTAATAAACATGTGGATAAAGGTGAACCGGTAGATATAGTATACTTGGATTTTCAGAAGGCGTTTGACAAAGTTCCTCATGAGAGGCTTCTAGGAAAAGTAAAAAGTCATGGGATAGGTGGCGATGTCCTTTCGTGGATTGCAAACTGGCTAAAAGACAGGAAACAGAGAGTAGGATTAAATGGGCAATTTTCTCAGTGGAAGGGAGTGGACAGTGGAGTGCCTCAGGGATCTGTATTGGGACCCTTACTGTTCAATATATTTATAAATGATCTGGAAAGAAATACGACGAGTGAGATAATCAAATTTGCAGATGACACAAAATTGTGCAGAGTAGTTAAATCACAAGCAGATTGTGATAAATTGCAGGAAGACCTTGTGAGACTGGAAAATTGGGCATCCAAATGGCAGATGAAATTTAATGTGGAAAAGTGCAAGGTGATGCATATAGGGAAAAATAACCCATGCTATAATTACACGATGTTGGGTTCCATATTAGGTGCTACAACCCAAGAAAGAGATCTAGGTGTCATAGTGGATAACACATTGAAATCGTCGGTTCAGTGTGCTGCGGCAGTCAAAAAAGCAAACAGAATGTTGGGAATTATTAGAAAAGGAATGATGAATAAAACGGAAAATGTCATAATGCCTCTGTATCGCTCCATGGTGAGACCGCACCTTGAATACTGTGTACAATTCTGGTCGCCGCATCTCAAAAAAGATATAATTGCGATGGAGAAGGTACAGAGAAGGGCTACCAAAATGATAAGGGGAATGGAACAACTCCCCTATGAGGAAAGACTAAAGAGATTAGGACTTTTCAGCTTGGAGAAGAGACGACTGAGGGGGGATATGATAGAGGTGTTTAAAATCATGAGAGGTCTAGAATGGGTAGATGTGAATCGGTTATTTACTCTTTCAGATAGTAGAAGGACTAGGGGACACTCCATGAAGTTAGCATGGGGCACATTTAAAACTAATCGGAGAAAGTTCTTTTTTACTCAACGCACAATTAAACTCTGGAATTTGTTGCCAGAGAATGTGGTTCGTGCAGGTAGTATAGCTGTGTTTAAAAAAGGATTGGATAAGTTCTTGGAGGAGAAGTCCATTACCTGCTATTAGGTTCACTTAGAGAATAGCCACTGCCATTAGCAATGGTTACATGGAATAGACTTAGTTTTTGGGTACTTGCCAGGTTCTTATGGCCTGGATTGGCCACTGTTGGAAACAGGATGCTGGGCTTGATGGACCCTTGGTCTGACCCAGTATGGCATTTTCTTATGTTCTTATGTTCTTATGTTCTTATACATTCAGCACTGTGTCCCGTGTACAGTAGAGGCAGTTTGTAGGTTCATCAAGGCTTCAGCTGACAACAGTTTCTCTAGCCATAATGCTATACACAGAACAGATCATTAACTGTGTAGGAGCACACTTTCCCTGCTCACCACTAACTGTAAAAGTGACTTGCACCACATGACACACAGCCTAGAGGATAGCTGCTCTTCCACATTCCTCACAAGTCCTAACAGGCATGTACATCAGCAAGGCCTGGCAAATATGAAAGCACAGAAATGTGTGGAGTGATGGTAGGAATGAAACTATCTGCAAGCTGTTTGGCGCAGGAGTGTTCACCCTGGGCCGGATTTTAAATGCCCTGCGCCAGTGCACCTTTTTTGCATAGGCTGCCAGCGCGCGCACAGCCCCGGGACGCGCGTAAGTCCCGGGGCTTCGTAAAAGGAGCGGGGGGAGGGGGCGTGTCTGGGGCGTGTCCGGAGGTGGCGCCGGCCCGGGGGCGTGGTCAAGGCCTCCGTACCAGCCCCCGGGTCGGGTGATGACGCACCAGCAGCCCGCTGGCGCGCGCAGATTTACATCTGCTTTCAGCAGGCGTAAATCTGCCAACAAAGGTAGGGGGGGTTTAGATACGGCCGGGGGGATGGGTTAGGTAGGGGAAGGGAGGGGAAGGTGCGGGGGGGTGGAAAGAAAGTTCCCTCCGAGGCCGCTCCGATTTCGGAACGGCCTCAGAGGGAACAGGCAGCGTGCGCTGGGCTTGGATTTTATAAGATACGTGTGGCTACACGCGTATCTTATAAAATCCAGCGTAATTTTCTTCATGCCTGGTGCGCGAACAAAAGTATGCGCTCGCGTAAAATTATAAAAATCTACCCTCCTATGTGCTTTAAGGGTGGTCACAGATCGCACAAGGGCTGTAAGAGATACTAGCTATAGCTAAAAGGTAAAGACTCTGCATATGTTCTGGGTACATACTAACCACTGGTTAGAGCAGAGGGCTATGAACCAGGAGACCAGGGCTCAAGTCCTGCTGTCACTCCTTGTGACCTTGGGCAACTCACTTTACACTTTACTTTTGTGAAGATTAGATGACCTTTGGAGAGAGGAAACTCACCCAAAGATGAGATTGGTGCAATGTTCTCGCCACCTAGCTTGATGGACTCTCTACATGGGTAACATCAAGCTAGGTGGAGAGAACACTGCACCAATCTCATCTTTGGGTGAGTTTTCTTTCTCCAAAGGTCATCAAATCTTCACAAGAGACCACTGTTCTGTTCAGACGTTGAATGTCAAACTGGCCCCTAACCCTCTGCACTAATACCTAAACCCTCACCTCGAGTTACTAGGTGGGCCTCCCATAGGGATATAAATACCTATCTAGGGAGAGGGTATTATGGCTAGTCTCTCTCTCTCTCTCTCTCTCTCTCTCTCTCTCTCTCTCTCTCTCTCTCTCTCTCTCTCTCTCTCGCATGTATCACAATTTATGCTAACTTAGCTCTTCACATAGGTATTAGCGCAAATTGCAATAAAACACACCTCTTTTGCTATCGCATTTTGATAAATCCAGGCCTTAGATTGTAAGCCCTCTGGGGATAGGAAAATACCTACAATACCTGAATGTAATCCACTTGAAATTGCAAAAAGCGGAATATAAATCTAAATAAATAACGTCCAAACAGCTTTACCACATGACTATCAATGTCTCATAATGGTCAAGGGTCTTGCACTAACTTAACATCTCCATATCTGAGTATGGCTACCTGTGATGACAGAGTTGAAGCCAGGAGGTTGGCTTCTATTATATAAACCTTGCCTCAGGAAAGATGTGGTTGCTCTAAGAGTGCTTAGAAACTATACTGCGATGGTGACATTAGAAAAGACAAATGAAGGCAGGAGACTATCTGATACCCTATCCTGCCTTCACAAAACCAGACGTGCATCCTGCTGTAGGCTCCCCAAGAGGCTAATGGAACCTACATGATATCCCAACAGCCAAGGTCCTCACCTTCTGCACATTATCAGGTCTAACTAGCACAGCTAGGTGTAGCATCTCTGTCAGGGTGCATGCAACCACCAAAAGGAATGCTAGCTTGGAAGGGCCTGTGCACATTGTGAGAATGGTACCAGGTAGCACAGGTGCTCTACCCATGTCAAAGTGTTCCCTAACCCCTACACTACTATCTAAACCTCACTTCGAGTTACTAGGTGGGCCTCCTATAGAGGTATAAATAACTAACTACTAGAAGGGCCTTATAGTTAGTCTCTCTCTCTCTCTCTCTCTCTCTCTCACTCATAGTGGTTGTAGGTAGGAATTTCAACAATTGTGGTATTACCACAAAGTGTGAAAAAGTTATTGCACTCTTTGGTAATACCTATATTTAGTGCATGTTGTGATAAATAGGCTATTACCATATAACAAAACCCTCTTCCTATTGCATGTGATAGTTTGATGAATCTAGCCCTTAGTGAGAGATATCTGAGTGCTATATGATGGTTTAATTCTGTTCTGTTCTGAACCTTTTAGGGAAGGGGGAGTCTCTTCCGAAGGGATGGGCTCCACCTTAACCAGGGTGGAACCAGGCTGCTGTCACTACCCTTTAAAAAGGAGATAGAGCAGCTTTTAAACTAGAACAAAGGGGAAAGCTGACAGGCACACAGCAGCGCATGGTTCGGAGAGAGGTATCTTCAAAGGATACTAATGATGCATTAGAATTAGGGCATCCCGGCAGTGAGGTTCCAATAATTAGAAAAGTAGTCCAAGTGCCTGTAACTAAAAACTCACCTGAGCTAAAAAATTCTAACTTATCCCTATCAATTAAAAAGCAGAATGAAAATACAAACAAAAAACAAACTTTGAAATGTTTGTATGCTAATGCCAGAAGTCTTAGAAGTAAGATGGGAGAATTAGAGTGTATAGCAGTGAATGATGACATAGACTTAATTGGCATCTCAGAGACATGGTGGAAGGAGGATAACCAATGGGACAGTGCTATACCGGGGTACAAATTATATCGCAATGACAGAGAAGAGCACCTGGTAGGAGGTGTGGCGCTTTATGTCCGGGATGGCATAGAGTCCAACAGGATAAACATCCTGCATGAGACTAAATACAAAATTGAATCTTTCTGGGTAGAAATCCCTTGTGTGTCGGGGAAGACTATAGTGATAGGGGTAAACTATCGTCCACCTGGTCAAGATGGTGAGACAGACAGTGAAATGGTAAGAGAAATAAGGGAAGCTAACCAAATTGGTAGTGCAGTAATAATGGGAGACTTCAATTACCCCAATATTGACTGGGTAAATGTATCATCGGGACACGTTCCTGGATGGAATAAATGATAGCTTTATGGAGCAATTGGTTCAGGAACTGAAGAGAGAGGGAGCAATTTTAGATTTAATTCTCAGCGGAGCACAGGACTTGGTGAGAGAGGTAACAGAGTGGGGCCGCTTGGCAATAGTAATCATAATATGATCAAATTTGATTTAATGACTGGAAGAGGAACAGTGTGCAAATACAAGGCTCTCGTGCTAAACTTTCAAAAGGGAAACTTTGATAAAATGAGAAAAATTGTTAGAAAAAAACTGAAAGGAGCAGCTACAAAAGTAAAAAATGTCCAAGATGCATGGTCATTGTTAAAAAATACCATTCTAGAAGCACAGTCTAGATGTATTCCACACATTAAGAAAGGTGGAAAGAAGGCAAAACAATTACCGGCATGGTTAAAAGGGAGGTGAAAGAAGCTATTTTAGCCAAAAGATCTTCATTCAAAAATTGGAAGAAGGAACCAACAGAAGAAAATAGGATAAAGCATAAACATTGGCAAGTTAAATGTAAGACATTCATAAGACAGGCTAAGAGAGAATTTGAAAAGAAATTGGCTGTAGAGGCAAAAACTCACAGTAAAAACTTTTTAAAATATATCCGAAGCAGAAAGCCTGTGAGGGAGTCAGTTGGACCGTTAGATGATCAAGGGGTTAAAGGGGCACTTAGAGAAGATAAGGCCATCGCGGAAAGAATAAATTATTTCTTTGCTTTGGTGTTTACTGAAGAGTATGTTGGGGAGGGACCCGTAATGGAGAAGGTTTTCATGGGTAATGATTCAGATGGACTGAATCAAATCACGGTGAACCTAGAAGATGTGGTAGGCCTGATTGACAAACTGAAGAGTAGTAAATCACCTGGACCAGATAGTATACACCCTAGAGTTCTGAAGGAACTAAAAAATGAAATTTCAGTCCTATTAGTAAAAATTTGTAACCTATCATTAAAATCATCCATTGTACCTGAAGACTGGAGGATAGCAAATGTAACCCCAATATTTAAAAAGGGCTCCAGGGGCGATCCGGGAAACTACAGACCGGTTAGCCTGACTTCAGTGCCAGGGAAAATAGTGGAAAGTGTTCTAAACATCAAAATCATAGAACAAATAGAAAACCATGGTTTAATGGAACAAAGTCAGCATGGCTTTACCCAGGGCAAGTCTTGCCTGACAAATCTGCTTCACTTTTTTGAAGGAGTTAATAGACATGTGGATAAGGGTGAACCGGTAGATGCAGTGTACTTGGATTTTCAGAAGGCATTTGACAAAGTTTTTCATGAGAGGCTTCTAGGAAAAGTAAAAAGTCATGGAATAGGTGGTGATGTCCTTTCGTGGATTGCACACTGGCTAAAAGACAGGAAACAGAGAGTAGGATTAAATGGACAATTTTCTCAGTGGAAGGGAGTGGACAGTGGAGTGCCTCAGGGATCTGTTTTGGGACCCTTATTTTTCAATATATTTATAAATGATCTGGAAAGAAATACGATGAGTGAGATAATCAAATTCACAGATGACACAAAATTGTTCAGAGTAGTTAAATCACAAGCAGATTGTGATAAATTGCAGGAAGACCTTGTGAGACTGGAAAATTGGGCATCCAAATGGCAGATGAAATTTAATGTGGATAAGTGCAAGGTGATGCATATAGGGAAAAATAACCCATACTATAATTACACAATGTTGGGTTCCATATTAGGTGCTACAACCCAAGAAAGAGATCTAGGCGTCATAGTGGATAACAAATTGAAATCGGTTCAGTGTGCTGCGGCAATCAAAGAAGCAAACAGAATGTTGGGAATTATTAGAAAGGGAATGGTAAATACAACGGAAAATGTCATAATGCCTCTGTATCGCTCCATGGTGAGACCGCACCTTGAATACTGTGTACAATTCTGGTCGCCGCCTCTCAAAAAAGATATAATTGCAATGGAGAAGGTACAAAGAAGGGCTACCAAAATGATAAGGGGAATGGAACAGCTCCCCTATGAGGAAAGACTAAAGAGGTTAGGACTTTTCAGCTTGGAGAAGAGACGGCTGAGGGGGGATATGATAGAGATGTTTAAAATTATGAGAGGTCTAGAACGGGTAGATGTGAATCGGTTATTTAGTCTTTCGGATAATAAAAAGACTAGGGGGCACTCCATGAAGTTAGCATGGGGCACATTTAAAACTAATCGGAGAAAGTTCTTTTTTACTCAAAGCACAATTAAACTCTGGAATTTGTTGCCAGAGGATGTGTTAGTGCAGTTAGTATAGCTGTGTTTAAAAAAGGATTGGATAAGTTCTTGGAGGAGAAGTCCATTACCTGCTTTTAAGTTCACTTAGAGAATACCACTGCCATTAGCAATGGTAACATGGAATAGACTTAGCTTTTGCATACTTGCCAGGTTCTTATGGCCTGGATTGGCCACTGTTTGAAACAGGATGCTGGGCTTGATGGACCCTTGGTCTGACCCAGGATGGCATTTTCTTATGCTCTTATGTTCTTATGTTTTATTATTGATTTAGGCATTTAAATTTTGTATCCTTTGAATATCACTTTGGATGATCTTGTGTTGTGATCAGGAAGTGAAAATAAAACAAGCAAGCAAGCAGTGGTATTCATACCAGTTCTCAGGCATCTTTCCACCCTCTCTCATCTAGATGATTTTCAGAAAACCTTGAATGAATATGAGTGAGAACCATATTGATATATACAAATACATCTCATTCATTGTTATTTGGAATATCTCTGAAAACCAGCCTGGAGAGTGGAGGTGGCAAAGCATCAGGTTAAAGCAGCATTGATTTAAGGAGTTCTTCTGTTTAATCTGTAGCTTTTGGAAGCAGTCCATCTGCCAATGCAAGGATTATTTTCAAAAGCCATTTACCAGGGAAATTCCAATTTACCTGGTGAGAGGGCAGTCTAAAAATTGTCTACTCTTAAACTCAGCTAAAACTACCCATGGATTTCCAAAGCACAAACACCTTTAGCTGTGTTAAGGGGAAATTATAGAGGGGATTTGGGGTAAGATTAGGAGATACTGCTGGGAGGCATCTGCAGAGCATGGCGGGGACAGCTGGGGTCAACAGCAGAGATGCTGGTAACACAGATGAGTCAGGTGGCTCCCCAGTCCATGGCATTAACACATTTTCCATGAGCAGACCACACTGCTGGGTTTTTGGGAAGAGAGATAAGAAGCTTTTGATTAAGCTCAGTGGCCATTATATAACAATCTGATAAGCAGGTCTCATACCATCCCTGGCCTAGTCAAATTATTGAGCTTGTTGCATTTTCTAGCTTTGAACCTTTTTCAAAACACTGCAGCTGCAGTTGGCAGAATGGAGCAGGCCGCCTTCTTCAGAAGTTTTCACCAGGTTAATGAGCTGGGTTAGGAATTATATCAAATTCACTACCCATAGGCAACAATGGCTGAGCCTCACCCAGGATATATTTGCCATCACCAGACTACCAAATGGATTGGTGCTTATTCTACTTCCTGAGGGAGAATAAATCTTCCATATCTGTAAGCACTTTCACTCCCTGAATGTGCAGGAAGTGTGTGATGCATGCATGAGCATTCTAAATGCGAGACTTAGGTACCGAGGGTTCAGCCATGGCTGCTTTATCCTGAATAACTCTGCCCTCTTTCACCAGTTCAAGAAGAACATGAATCATCAAGGAGGGCTACAGGGTAAGTGCTTTTCAATTGTATACATGATCTCATTATTTGCACTACCACTTACATGCCTATCAGGTCTACTTCCCCATGGCAATCTGATGCAGCCTCCCTCATGCATTTCAAAGATCAGTTCATCCTAATGTTCTCATAGCGCTCATAAGTTCCCAGCTTACATTAACCCCATACCTCAAGGAGAATTCCCTATGCTCCTCAGAATGTGCAAGGGAAGGTACAGTGAATGGGAATCAGGTCCACTCTAACATGATTGTGGAGTTCTTTCCTATAAGTGTCTGACATTTATTTTAATGTTGCCACCTATGTCCTATGGACAGAGAGGAGTACTCTGAGACTATGTATAATCTCCTTCTCAATGCCTATTTTGTTTGCATGATGCTTGGGCATACCTCTGTCCCTACCCCACTCTGCTTGGGTGTGCTAGAGCCACTGAGGACCATTCTAAAGGTAATGCTGGGGGTAGGAGATGGGGTTGTCACGGCATCTTGGAATGCAAGTTGAATGCTGAGCATAGTTCCTAACACTGTGGGTACAGTTAACATTTAAGAAAATGGACAGTTTTCAAAATTGGCATTCTCCCCAGGTAAATAAGTTTCTATCCATGTATTATAAATGCCTTTGAAAATTATTCACTATCTGCTTACGCTTGAGTAAGATGCTCTCTATTTAATTTATTTGCCTACCTACCAGTGCCTAGTCAGAAGGATTGTTTGAAACTTCTTGCTTCATTGTTACTGTCTTTGTAGGTATTTGTCTCCCAAAAATATGGACAAATTTAAATTAATCAAACTCAGTTACGTTGTTTTGGTTGCAGATTGGGCAATTTATACATATTATTCAAATTGAAATTTCACAACTTGCAAGCGCATCACAGTCTGAAAGAAATCAAATTCTAGTGGTAACGAACTGTTTATGACAACATGGAAAGTAGCAGCAATGATGATGACACTGTTTATGCTGGTATCTTTTGGCTGCTGGTCAGAAAATGACATCTTCATACCTCTAAATTCACACCTTCTGTCCTAAGGATTGCAAGTTTCTTGAAAGGCTGAGACTGCCAGATTTTTCTTGACTGCTGATATTAACTGTTAATCTTACATCACATTTGCAATTATTTATTGGTCTTGGTTTATCAGACCCAGAGAACTGTAGATAACATTTGAAGAACCAGTTCCATTTCATGGAGAAAGTAATATATAGAACGTTCATGCTATATTAAATGTTAGCTATGTTTCCTGTCAACAGGGTATGTGCGAACAAGCTCTGTTGAATGGGGATGGCAGTGTGCCTGCTGTTGTTTGGAAGTAAACATCTACTTATACTCCTGATTTGGAGTTTTGTAACCCACAATGCAGATGGTAAATGTTGCAGAACATGGCGGCATAGAAAAACTCAGAGTAACTAGACCAGGAACCACTTGAAATCTGTTGCGCAGGTTTGGTATGGCCCTCTGAGGGTTCCCAAAGGGCGCCTGTTGCCAGGAGCCGGAGCACACAAGGAGAATGAGGCTAGCTGGAGCTTCACCAATAACAGTCTGGGGGCTCCTTGGGTTGAGCCCTTGGATTCCCAGACCACCTGGGCTTAGGTGGGCCTCTGAGGGTCTCCCGGAGAGGTAGCAGAGAGGTGTGCCCACCACGAGCAAGGGTGTGTGGCTGGTGGAGAACAACTGGTCTAGACCAGAACGGAGGGAACCGGAGACCAATGGAGTAAGACAGGAACTGGAGGTGCTCCAAACAAGATAAGCAGCGCCTATATGTCTAGTTAGAAGAAGGCCATGGGAATTGTCCAAACAGGCCGGCCTGGTGGTCACTGGGGCAGCAAAGAGAGTGTCCTTATGGAGCGCAAGGCTCAAAGCCAGAGTATCCATCTGAGGGTAGTCAGCCAAAGTGTGGTCAGAGGCAAGCAGTGGTCAGTTCCAGGCAGCAGTCCAATCGTAGTCAGAGGCAAGCAGTGGTCAGTTCCAGGCAGCGGTCCAATCACGGTCAGAGGCAAGCAGAGGTCAATACCGGGAATCAGCCCAGACATGGTCAGGCTAGCCGAGGTCAGTTCCATGAAATCAGTCCAAGAAGATACAACCTGGGTAGTGGGACAGGAACAGACGCTGGAGCACAAGAAGGACCACGGGAACACAGGAATGCAGGAGCACTGGAAGACATAGGAACACAGGAATGCAGGAGCACTGGAAGACACAGGAACGCAGGAACACAGGAACACTGGAACAAGGACGCAGGAACACTGGAACAGGCAAGGAAGAAGAACGCAGGAACACAGGACGGCAACTAGCTTCTCCTAAGAGATGACCCATTTGCCAAGGCAAGGTTCTGGGGGACAGAGCCTCGCCTTAAATGCGGAGACTAGGGGACGTCATCGGGTGGCCAAGGTTCCCGCCCTGGGCCATTTAAAGGGTGGAACGCGGGCCACGCACACCTAGGGGTGGGGCAGGAGGACGCCAAGGACACGGAACCCCAATGGGAACTCTGCTGTGAGGCCTGCGAAGATGGCAGTGAGCGGGGGAGGCGCAGAGGATGCTGAGAGCTGGCAGCCGAGGCGAGGGAAGAATGTCCAGAGCTTGTGGAGGGAAGCGCGAGGTGAGCAGGCCCGGTTGCGGCACCAACACAGCCGGGACGCACAACATAATCTACTATAAAAGAGTTTGTTGGTATCCCATATCCTTTCAAACTTGGATTTCATTCCTCGCTGAAAAACATTTTTGAAGTTTCTGAAAACTTCTCTACTGCCAAATTTAATAACCTAAATAGAAAAGCGTGTCAGTTTGTTGATCATAATTAGAATCATGCGCTAATACCACATATCTAAAATATGAATAATGTATAAAATGATAAAGACCACATATGATAAAAATCAATGTAAAAAAAAAAAACGGGCATGGGTTTAAAGCCTGAATGCCTTTATGCCAAGAAAAATCAGTTATATTTTATTAAATCAACATAAAAATTATCCAAATAATTTGCTGGAGAAGTTTTATAGAAACATAGAACACAGAAACATTGAGCAATAAAAGAAACACAACCTACAACTTGGTAAAGATATCACAGCTTGCAGAGAATTTCATTTTTTCCCAAGATCAAAACAGATACTAGAATTCTACATTAAAGCAAAGTAAATGTAAAAAATATCTGCAATACTTTGACGAAAAAATGAAGAATGCCAAGGACTCCAGTCAACAGAGGAAAATACTGTATACATAATCATGAACTAGACAAGAAAACAGTTTTGAGGGCAATAATGAAAGCCATTTCTGAGGGGTAAAACCGTCTTTTATCCACAGAAATGGGGGCATTCAGCATTGCCCACCCTCAGCGTGGGCAAAAATTACCTGCATTGCTTTACGCTGCTAAGAGAGAGGGAGAAGTGGCAGATGGAACAATAGATGTAGTTTTGTATAATCAAAAGTGTGCCCACTGTTTCCGACAGAAAAATTACCCACAGAGAAAGCAGGCGCAATTCTCTGCGGACAATTTTTCAGGGGCCAATAATAAAAGCCAGCGTATCTGTGTATTTGTGCTTTTATTATTGTGGCAAACCCCCCTGGGTTAAATTGACTGCAGGTAGTTGGATTATCTATCCCTTTATGTGTCTATTTTTAGGACAAGGTTTGTTTATTTCTATAGGTATTTGCACTATTTTATATGCAGCACATGTACAATTTGTAGCAAAGTTTAGCATCAGCAAGATTGGAGGGAGGCTAATAATGCATTGCTACTGATTGCAAATTGGAATCTCATTAATCAATGATCAATTAAATCATGATTATACATAAACCTTTATGTTTCTTCAGCAACAAATAGTGCAAACCAAGGGAAGCTGAACCCTATTCTAACCAGCGATAGATTTCATTTCTTTAATCATTATGCTGTTTGCGGCAAATACATGGCTCAGTTTGAATTCTACTGCTTCTTTCAAACTGGTTTACTTTCATTTCAGAACAGCTTTTGATCAGAGAGAAACAACATTCACTCCTGACCATCCGTCTGAAAGGAATAATGGCCCAATCAAATAAACTGTTGCAGACTTCATGTCACAGCAGTGCTCTGCAGAGTAGGAGGGCAGAGAGTTGTTAACAGTGCCAAATGAATTATTTATAGAAATGGCAAAACCTTTCTTGCTGTCTATTAACAAAGGGAAAGATTATACTTTGATGCAGACAGTTTATTTAATGACTACTGCCTCTTAAACCATTGTATCATTATGTCGGTTTTGCCAGGCCACTTTTCCATTTGTCCATTTTCATTAAAATCAGGAGATCCCAAGTCAAAGGGGTAAGTGGAATCAAAAATAAAACAATTGATCGCAAGATAAATCACAGTCTTACCTTTTATTGAACTAAGATGTACAATCAAAGAGATTCTTTATTCTCTCATCATTTGACGCAGCCTGTAAGTGTTATACATACTGTGCAGTCCTGTTTACTAAGGTGTGTTATAAGAGACATTGAATGAGAAAATATTCAAAATGCTTGGGTCCCAAAGTAAATTAGACAGGACATGAGGTGCTAAAGTATGATAAAGTGAGGAGAGACAAGATAGCCAAAGTAACTAGAGTTTGAATGGAAACCCTCCTGCTGTCAGCTGTTACCTTGATCCCATGGGATGCAAGAGGAAATACCACCAGAGGAAGTTACCGGCAGCTCCTATCCAGACTGCTCAGGAACCAATTGACTTTTTTTTACTTCAGTCCTGCGTCATGGCATCCACTCTGGAGCAGTAGTTATTGGGTATGTTAGGGGCAGATGGAGGCTTTTCGGATACCCCAGACTCTTTCAGTTTGAGCCTGGAGTTGTGGTTCCCTTCTTGTAACCATGAGTTTCTAAGGCTGGAGAGGAGTGGAAGCTAATGTGCGTAGATGATGTCAGCATTCCAAAGGCAGTTGGGATTTCGATGGAAGAGGAGAATCCATGGTGGTGCAGCCTAGCTCTGTCCGGAGCAACACGTCCCAACAGCTTGGAGAGAGGTCAGAGGTGGCTGCTGAGATTAGTGGAGTTTCTTCTTTTTTTTGCTCTCAGATTCTTCAGACAAGCAGGTGTCAGACTGGGACTAGAATTCTTTCTTTGATGGAGCCTGGGAACTTGGTGAGACCAGACCATTTTTACTTTTGAAGCATTATGGGAAAGTATGTTTACGAAGCAAAACTCCATATCCTCCCACTTTTCTAGAAGATCTGATAAGTTATCAGAGGTTTTACAGAACTTTGAAATATATGACCTGGAAATTGCAAATACTAAATAGTGGTAAGAATTGGTGGATAGGCTAAACTGAGCAATCTCTGTCAAGGATGTTTCATCTACACTTATGTCCACTGCCTGTCATGTACATGACAGAGAGAAATCTCCTTGGCAAGTGGTTACACAATCATCGTGCTTGTCAGATTCAAGTTCTCAAGTATACTGAGCACAGTCAAGCTCCCAGGAGAACCTTGGACTCTCTCAGTCCTTCAACCTATGCCTTAGTGATGCCTCCACATGTTAACTTTCTTGTACATGAGGGAAACATATCAGAACTCTTGTATCCTCCTGTTTTATCCTCTATAGTCTAGGCATCATAGTGGATAACACATTGAAATCATCAGCTCAATGTGCCACAGCAATCCAAAAAAGCAAACAGAATTATAGGAATTATTAAGGAACAGTGAATAAAATGGATAATGCCATAATACCTCTGTATCACTCAACAGTGAGAGCGCACCTTGAATATTATGTGCAATTCTGGTCACCACATCTCATCCTAAAACACATGCAGAGAGGAGGTATGACTCACTTGCTCTATCGTTGATCTCACTTTTGGAGTGTTAAAAAGTCATTTTACATGTCTGAAAAAAGCATGTGATGCCTTACAGAAGCCTCCAGTAAAAGTTGCTGAGGTGGTGCTTGCCTGATTCATGTTTCATAACTTATTGCCAGAAGATATTAACCTGAATGTTAAGGCGGATTCTCGTGCCTCCCTCTCCCTCCCCCCCACTCTTTTCCCCTTTGCACATTCCTGGGAGACTACAGAGAGTAGGAGTCAGATCTATTTCTGGATGAAAACAGAAGACCTTGCTTGTAAATGTTGCTTATATCCCAAAACATCAATTATTTTGTGCTGTGTAAAGAGGGGGAAGTCCTATTGGAGCTATTCCCGAGTTTGAATCAGTCAGCTTTTTCCCATGGACAAAGAATGGAGGAAAAAGACATTTAGTAATCAGGTTCTCTGTCTCGCTATGCTGGCTAATTTCTTGTTTTACAGGCTGCTGTTCTCTGCCTTCCTGTACTGGGTTGCCCACTGGGGTTCACCACCAAGGGAAAGGAAAGGCACTCCACTTTGAAGACTGTATGTTTCTGGGCTCCCCAGCATTATAAGTCATTATACGTTTTTAAGAGATTCATGTGTATTTTAAGTGCATATAAAAAAAGGCACATTATTATGCATGGTAAATGATTATACTCTGGTCCTTTTCTTTTCACATTTATAAAGGCACTTTGTTTAGAATACCTTTCTCATAGCTTGTTGGTCGTTACCTCAGGAATAAAAATAGTTGCTTCACTCTTTTGGATTTCTTTGTTAGATACAATGGACTATATTGCTTCTTTTCTGGTTTCAATTTGCCTTAGCCAAAGAAGGTAATTTTAAAAAGAAAACATGCTAAAAACTGGATTTTACATATGTAAATACACTTTGGGGTAGATTTTAAAAAATTGCGTGATTGCGTACTTTTGTTCACGCACCAGGCGCGAACAAAAGTATGCTGGATTTTATAAGATACGCGCGTATCTTATAAAATCCGGGGTCGGCGCGCCTCGGAGGGAATTTTCCTTCGCCCTCCCCCCACCTTCCCCTCCCTTCCCTTCCCCTACCTAACCCACCCCCCTGGCCCTATCTAAACCCCCCCCCCCTTACCTTTGTTGGCAGATTTACGCCTGCTAAAAGCAGATGTAAATCTGCACGTGCCAGCGGGCTGCTGGCGCGCCATCACCCGACCCGGGAGCTGGTCCAGAGGCTTCGACCATGCCCCCGGGCCGGCGCCACGCCCCCGGGCCCGCCCCCGAAACGCCGGGTCCACCCCTGAAACGCCGTGTCGTTTCGGGAACGCCCCCGACATGCCCCCTCCCAGCCCCTTTTACAAAGCCCCGGGACTTACTCGCATCCCGGGGCTCTGCGCGCGCCAGCGGCCTATGCAAAATAGGTGCGCCGGCGCGCAGGGCTTTTAAAATCCGCCCCTTTATATGTGCAAGTGGGCTTCAGAAAATTGCCTCAATATATGCCATTGAATTGTTAATAGGTTATACATATGTAGGTGCAATTTAAGGGGCACATTTTCAAAGCCTACGCATGTAAATCCAGGTGGATTTACGTGTTTAGGGGGGTTATGCATGCCGAGCCTATTTTGCATAGGCCTGGTGACACGCACAAGCCCCGGGATGCGTGTAAGTCCCAGGGCTTGAAAAATGGGCGGGGCGTGGGTGGGGCAGAGCAGTCCAGGGGCGGGGCATGGGCATGGCCAGAGGCCTCTCTACTGCCGCTGGGCCCGGGGGGCGAGTTAGGTAGGGGAAGGGCGGGGAAGGTGGGGGAGGGGGCCGAAGGAAAGTTCCTTCCGAGGCCGCTCCCCTAGGGAAGGAAGGCAAAACGATTACCATCATAGTTAAAAGGTAAGGTAAAAGAAGCTATTTTAGCCAAAAAAAACATCCTTCAAAAATTGGAAGAAGGATTCATCTGAAGAAAATAGGATAAAATGTAAGCATTGTCAAATTAAGTGTAAAACATTGATAAGACAGGTGAAGAGAGAATTTGAAATGAAGTTGGCCATAAAGGCAAAAACTCATAATAGAAAACTGTGAGGGACTCAGTTGGATGATTAGATGACCGAGGGGTTAAAGGGGCTCTTAGGAAAGATAAGGCCATTGCAGAAAGACTAAATGAATTCTTTGCTTCCATGTTTACTAATGAGGATGTTGGGGAGATACCAGTTCCAGGCACCTGGACCGGAGGAAAATACCCCAGGGTTCTGAAGGAACTAAAAAATGAAATTTCAGATCTATTAGTAAAAATTTGTAAAAACATAAGAATGCCATGCTGGGTCAGACCAAGGGTCCATCAAGCCCAGCATCCTGTTTCCAACAGAGGCCAAACCAGGCCACAAGAATCTGGCAATTACCCAAACACTAAGAAGATCCCATGCCACTGATGCAATTAATAGCAGTGGCTATTCCCTAAGTAAATTTGATTAATAGCCGTTAATGGACTTCTCCAAGAACTTATCCAAACCTTTTTTGAACCCAGCTACACTAACTGTGCTAACCACATCCTCTGGCAACAAATTCCAGAGCTTTATTGTGCGTTGAGTGGAAAATAATTGTCTCCAATTAGTATTAAATGTGCTACTTCCTAACTTCATGGAATGCCCCCTAGTCTTTCTATTATTCGACAATGTTAATAACTGATTCACATCTACTCGTTCAAGACCTCTCATGATCTTAAAGACCTCTATCATATCCCCCCTCAGCCGTCTCTTCTACAAGCTGAACAGCCCTAACCTCTTCAGCCTTTCCTCATAGGGGAGCTGTTCCATCCCCTTTATCATTTTGGTGCACTTATCTGTACCTTCTCCATCGCAACTATATATTTTTTGAGATGCGGCGACCAGAATTGTATACAGTATTCCAGGTGCAGTCTCACCATGGAGCAATACAGAGGCATTATGACATTTTTTGTTTTATTAACCATTCCCTTCTTAATAATTCCTAACATTCTATTTGATTTTTTGACTCCTGCAGCAAACTGAGCTGAAAATTTTAAAGTATTATCCACTATGATGCCTAGATCTTTTTCCTGGGTGGTAGCTCCTAATATGGAATCTAACATCGTGTAACTACAGCAACGGTTATTTTTCCCTATATGCAACACCTTGTACTTGTCCACATTAAATTTCATCGGCCATTTGGATGCCCAATCTTCCAGTCTTGCAAGGTCCTCCTGTAATGTATCACAATCTGCTTGTGATTTAACTACTCTGAATAATTTTGTATCATCCGCAAATTTGATAACCTCCTCATGTTATTCCTTTCCAGATCATTTATATATATATTGAAAAGTACCAGTCCAAGTAGAGATCCCTGAGGCACTCCACTGTTTACCCTTTTCCACTGAGAAAATTGACCATTTAATCCTACTCTCTGTTTCCTGTCTTTTAACCAGTTTGTAATCCACGAAAGGACATCGCCTCCTATCCCATGACTTTTTAGTTTTCTTAGAAGCCTCTCATGAGCGACTTTGCCAAATGCCTTCTGAAAATCCAAATACATTACATCTCCCGGTTCACCTTTATTCACATGTTTATTAACCCCTTCAAAAAAATGAAGCAGATTTGTTAGGCAAGACTTCCCTTGGGTAAATCCATGTTGTCTGTGTTCCATTAACCATGTCTTTCAATATGCTCTACGATTTTGATCTTGATAATAGTTTCCACTATTTTTCCCAGCACTGAAGTCAGGATCACTGGTCTATAGTTACCTGGATTGCCCCTGGAGCCTTTTTAATTATTGGGGTTACATTGGCCACCCTCCAGTCTTCAGGTACAATGGATGATTTTAATGATAGGTTACAAATTTTAACTAATAGATCAGAAATTTCATTTTTTACTTCCTTCAGTACCCTAGGATGCATACCATCCAGTCCAGGTGATTTGCTACTCTTTAGTTTGTCAATCTGGCCTACTACATCTTCCAGGTTCACAGTGATTTTGTTCAGTTCGTCTGACTCATCACCCCTGAAAACCAGGGGTGATGAGTTCATCTGACTCATTACCTGACTTATCACCCCTGAAAACAGTGATTTTGTTCAGTTCGTCTGACTCATCACCCCTGAAAACCATCTCCGGAACTGGTATCTCCCCAACTTCTCCATGAAGTTAGCATATAGCACATTTAAAACTAATCAGAGAAAGTTCTTTGTCACTCAAAGCAAAATTAAACTCTGAAATGTGTTGCCAGGGGATGTGGTTAGTGCAATTAGTGTAGCTGGGTTTAAAAAAAGTGTGGATAAGTTCTTGGAGAAGTCCATTACTTGCTATTAATCAAGTTGACTTAGAAAATAGCCACTGCTATTACTGGCATCAGTAGCAAGGGATATACTTATTTTTGGGTACTTGCCAGGTACCTATAGCCTGGATTAGCCACTGTTGGAAATAGAAAGCTGGGCTTGATGGACCATTGGTCTGACCTAGTATGGCATATTCTTATATTCTTACTAGGGATGCCCCGCCACGTGTTTCAGTGGCAGAGTCAGGTTCTTTTCCCTCCCTCCCCCTTCCCCTTGCTCATTTACCTCAGTCACTCATCCTCCTCCCCCTTGGTCACTCACCCCCCCTTCCCTCCCCTGTCGCCACTCCAACTCTCTTCCCTTACTCTCACCTCTCCCCTCATTCTCCCTCCCCTGACACTCACCTCCCCCCTCATTCTCCCTCCCCTCACTGTCACCTCCCCCCGCCTACTGCCTACCCTTCAGATCAGAAAACCTTTGTCTTTCTATTTCTGTGGGAACCCCCCCACCCCAAAAAAAACCCCCAATCCCAACCCTTTAAATCAAATAATAACCCCCCACCCTCCTTCTCCCCCCCCCCAAGACCTGGGAAATTAAAATTGTTGGTGCTATATGTGGCCTGTCCCTGGGCATCTGTGCGCATTATGTAGCCAATTAGGGGAGTGCCTAACCAAACTTGCACTCCCAAATTTGTTTTGTGGTCTGGGGAGGGCTATTTTGGTGCGTTCCCGAGATCGTGCAAGTTTAGTGTATTTATTTGTGTGTGAACCTCCCCCTTCCCCCAAAAAACAACCCTATGAGATACGTTCTCTTAAACTAACCATCCCACACTCTCCTGCCCCCCTCCCCCAGCCCTGCGAAAAACAGTAGCCCACCCCCTGCCCCCCCCCCCGAGTTGCCGAATGAATGAAACCTGCCCCCCCCTCATGACCCCTCCCCAAAATGTTCGCAATAAATTCATTGCCACCCCCCACCCTCCAGACCCCCCGAGACCTGATAAAAATGTCAGTCGGTGGAGCAAGCATTCAGGAGCGGTCCGGGAGCGATGTATTGGCATTGGTCTGTCAGCTGCGAGCACTGAAACGGGTTCCGACGGCCCTTTGCCCTTACTATGTCAGTGGGGTGGAACAATGGCAGTGGTAGGACCTCTGACATAGTAAGGGCAAAGGGCCGCCGGCTGCCAGTCCTGAAAATGGCACCGAGGGGCCCTCGCCCTTACTATGTCACATGGGCTACTGCCGCCATTGGTGTCCCCGAGTGGCATGGTAAGGGAAAGGGCCATCGGCGCCATGATGATTGCTGGCAGCCGACGGCCGTAGTGCAGAAGATGTGTCCCGGACCAGTACTGGCCCCCCGCTGGAGCCTCCCGGACTTCTGTCAGGTTTTGTGTGTGTTGTGAGGGCCTGGGAAGTAAATAAATTTGGTATGTGTGTGGGGGGTGTGAGGAGGGTGGTTTTGTGTGTGTTGGGAGGCTGTGGGAAGTAAATCAATTTGGCATGTGTGTGGGGGGTGTGAGGAGGGTGGTGGGTGTATTTTATCTGTAAAGGAAATAGTTATCTTCCGGCGAAAAAAGTGTGCAAATGTGTTAAAATGGAAGTGAAACGTGGACCTGGACTGGCGAAATGATTAGTGTAGCGTGTGTTAGTGTAAGGTTTAACAGATGGCGCTTACGTCCAGCAGATGTCGCTGTTTTCTGGAAAAAATATTTAAACCTATTTTACCTGTCACAGGTGTGACATATCTGTAATGTAAGTACAGAAGAACCTTCCTGTATGCGAAATGAAGGTTGTGTCCAAATTTGAAAGCAATCGGTTCAGTGGTTTCTGAGATTAGCGATTTTGTCCAAACTATTTAACATTTTTATTTATATAGATGTTCAAGTGGGAATATTACCCCAAGGCTCCAAAAATGGCAATCTGACACAAAACGTGGCATCAAAATCCTAAGGCAGCATGAAGGGGGAATGAAGCAGAAAAAGTGACTTATGTTTTGGTATGGTTGTGGATCCTGGATCATAGTGAGAGCTGACTCCACCCACATGGAGGAGCCCTGTGGAGACTCACCATGATAGGCGTGGCCTTAGCTGAGACAGACACAGATAGTAATGAGACTTTATTAGACTGAAACATAGGTGAAGTACCCACCAAGTGTGAAGAAAGGCACAGTCCCGAGTAGTAAGGTAGCTCAGTGATGATATCCCTGGTAGTGGCCTGCGGAGTGGGATACGCAGGGGAACTCCTCCTCCAGATGATGTTCTTCTCAGGATAGATCCAGTAGTGGCCCGCAGCACAGGGTATGCCGAGAATCAGCACTGTAGTTGGTAAGAGAAGTGCAGGAGGTCAGCAGAGCAGGATACATGATGATACTCACTCTGAAGTGTAGAAGTTGGTTTACTGAGGCGAGCATGGAGCGGCCTTGGAGGGAACATTTTTTTGCCCCCCCCCCCACCTTACCCTCCCTTACCCTATCTAACCCACCCTCCAACCCTAACTAAATCCCCCCCTACCTTTGTTTCAGGTGTAACTTGCGCGCGATAGCCAGCTGTCGGCATACGAACCTCCGACATGGCCACTGTGCCGGAGGAATTGGGAACGTCCCTGGCCCCGCCCACGGATCGCCACCATACCCCCGGCCCCGCCCCCAGACTGCCCATTTTTTAAAGCCCCGGGGCATATGCGCATCCCAGGGCTTGCGCGCGCCGCCGAGCCTATGCAAAATAGGCTTGGCGCATGCAGGGGTAGGTTTTTGGGGGTTACGCGCATATCTTATGCACGAAACCCTTTGAAAATCTACCCCAAATGTTTTAAAAGTTGAATTAGGTGAATAACAGGGAATGGATTTTCCTAGCAGGATCCACTGGATACTTCCAAATAACATTTTAACATAGTAACATAGCAAATGTTGACAGAAAATGACCTAATTGTCCTATCCAGTGTGCCAAGCAAGATTATTTTTTCTTTCTTTCTTCTTAGGGTTATTGCTTTGAGTATGTTACCCTTTTCTTCATCTCCATCATTTACAGAATAGGAATCCTTTGTGCTTATCCTATACCCAGTTATCCCTTATTAACCTTGTCCTCACCTCCGGGATGATCTCTAGTATTGGGTCTGTGCCCAGGCCCAGGCATTGGGATCCAGTTCCCATATTGCATCCTGATGTAAAGCCTGGGCTCGTGCTCTGGTCTAGGCTGAAGCCCAGGCG